>NC_091790.1:141398970-141701764 GCF_041296235.1 Equus asinus | reverse complement strand
TAATGTTAGCATTAACAGACAAGGATACTAAAACAATTATTATAACTGTATTTCATATGTATAAAATATTAAGTAGAGACAAGAAATATTTTCTAAAAAGGGAAATTCTCTGAAGCCACAAATCTGGGGCAATCAAACTTCTAGACTTGAAAACTACCGTGGCTGGGATGACAAGAGATTAGATATTCCAGAAGAAGAGAATAGTAAACTTGAAGAAGTAACATTAAAAATTATCCAAAATGAAACACAGAAAAAGAAATGAATTTACAAAAAAGAACAGGGCATCTGTAAGCTGTGGGCCAACTTCAAGTGGCCTAATATTTATGTAATTTAAGTCCTGAAGGAGAGGAAAAAAGGGAAAAGAAGGGAAAGACTCAAAAAATGTATGAAAAAATTTTTCTAAATTGGTGAAAACCATAAACTCACAGATCCAAGAAGCTCAACAAACCCCAAGAACAAGAAATGTAAATTGAACTACCGAGATACATCCTAATCAAATCAGTCAAAACCAGTGATAAAGAAAAAATCTTAAGAGCAACCAAGGGAGGAGGCAGGGGTGGGGAGAGGGAGAGTGTGTTACCTTAAAAACAATAAATAAATAAGTATGAGAACAGATTGCTCATCTGAAACAAAGCAAGCAAGGATACAATGGGGCAAAATGTTTAAAATACTGAAAGTAAAAAAGGGGAAAATGGAAGTATGATTATTACATTATGTGTGAAGTTGTACAATACTGATTCTAAGCAGACTCTAATAAGTTAAGAATGCTTATTTTCATCCCAGATCAATGTTAAAAAAACTGAGATATAGTTCCAAACCCAATATAAGAAATAAAACAATATTATAAAAATATGTGATTAACCCAAATCGCAATTGCACCAGTTACTCTCTGTGTGACCTTATGCAAGTTTTTTCAACTTCTTTTAACTTTGGTTTCCTCATCTCCCAGTAAATGTATTTAATAATACTAATTTCATTAAATTATAATGATAAACCAGGCTTTAAGTTCATTGAGGAAAAAGACCATATCTTATTAATTTTTATATCACATATACCAGACATGAGTGCTTGACACATTTTACTAATTTTTTCTTATACCCTAACATGTAAAGTGACTTTGTGCCTCTCATATAAGAAATACTCAATAAATATATTTAAGTGAGTCCATTGCAAACTACTCTACAAAATGATAAAATATAACAGGAAAATAAATGTATCAAATCAATTAAAATGGCATGTATTTCTATTTGGTAAGCAGTAGATAAGGGAAGAATTGCACACATTCATGCAAAAAACGTCACACTAAGAATATTTGATGACAATAAAAGCTGATGCTCTATTTCTTTGTCTCAGCAACATTAATATAAATATCAAAATATGCCTTACAAATGTCACCTAAAATAAGCTTATCCTCCAATGATTTAAAACTGTCACAGGTTATGTCCAGATGACCTTTGAACAATTGTTCTTCCCAAGTCAGGTGGTCTCTGAAAACTCTAGTCAGCAACAATCAGAGAAGGAAGGAAGTTAAGAGTCTCCATGGATCAGTCACAGATGTCTGTCTGATTAACAGGTACTAAGACACTGGAAATGTTTGCCTAAGCACCACTTTAATTTAAATGTTAAGTAGAGTCAAAGAGAAAAAGCGAAAGTAACTCATTGCTTCATCTCTAAGAAGATGCATCAAGAAAGTCTTCAGAAGTGAGGAATATTTACTGGCCTAAAAGGATTCCTGCTCATCTCATAATTAACAATGGTAATCATCATCAGTTTTTGAGCACAAATTCTGTCAGGACCCAAACCAAACACTTTACAGATATTATCTAACTTAATGTTTGCAACCCCGTAAACCAAACATTATATATACGTTACCATTATATGTATGAGCACACTAAAGGTTAGGGACATTTACTGACTTGTCCAGATTCACCCATTCAAGTGGCAGAGACAAATCTGAACAAAGTCAGGTCTGATTATCAAATCCTTAATACTTTATAGAGGCTCTCTTAAATATTTAACCCTGCTGCTTCCCTTAAATTTATTGTAGAAATGAGGAAATCTGATATCAATGAACAGCATTCACCTAAAAATGTATATAATGTTATGTTCTAATATATCTTAATTGTTTATAACCCAATTAATTTTACTTGGGGATTTTGGGAGGCAACCAATGATTTACAATGTAAATAGCACTCTGTTTCTTCCTTTCTCTCTCTTTCTCTCTCTCTCTCTCACACACACACACACACGGATAACACACTTTAGTGTCAGTGTAGTGAATGGAAGGAACACAGGCTTCAAAGTTAGCTAAATTTGGTTCAGATTTTGGTTCCACCACTTACAATCTGCACAACCCTGACAGAATAGTTAACTCCCTGTTTTCTGATCGGTAAAATGAGGATAATAACATCTACCTCATAGAGCTTCTTGAGCTTTAACTTAGATAGCACTTGTGACAGAGACCAGTGAATATATCCCATTGTCTGTCCTCCTCCAAAAACTCACAAGCATTTAGAATGAAAGACTCCTACCTACAAAGAAATGACTTGCTAATTAGGCATTGCCATTTGATGTGTGAACAGTATTAGACAATACAGGTCTTGCTTTGGTCTCCAAATGTCTAAGGGCTGTGTCTGTCTGGTCTCTTCTTGTAGGCTCAGTAACATACCGCCAGATGGCAGAAGGTGTGTGACGAATCAGATGCATAAGGGCATCTTGATTGGGAAGAATATAGGCATTCCAGAGAAAGCAAATAGTATGGACACTTTCCACAGATGGATACAAGACATTATATAGACGATTCCTACTGTCCATGAGAAGGTAATGTTTAAGATGTCTTCCAACTCTTAAGAGCCATAGTCTTACATCTCCCAGGAGAGCTCTGGTCCAGGTTGGACTCACAATCACACAGATGTCAGATTCCCAGCAGCAGAAGTTAGTGTACCTCTGTACTAAACTAATTCTCATTTGAGAACCATAATGAAGAATGGCAGAAACCAATTACCACACAATGAATTTTTTTAAATTCATCAGTCCATACAGATATAAAATACATCTTATCTGCATGTGTTTGTGTATATATATGTGCATTATAATTATAAATACATAATATTTGTAAGTGGAATGGAGAAGAAAAAGCTCTTCTTTATGGAAGAATTATAACTAACAATTATAGAAGAGTCGATAGAATTAGAACATCACCATTGGCAAACCACCACAGTGATAAGTGATGTGGGTAAGAATCAACAATAGATGCCAAAACCTGGGTGAAAGATTGTTGAAGAAGAGGATATTTACAGTCTGAAAGCATCACTTTACCGATTATTCGTTAATTTCAAAGAGGAAGTATGTTTGATTCTGGGAAAATCCGATGAATCCCACCTTAATTAAATGATCAAACTTAACATCACACTTCTAGGACAAACTAGCCTAATGTATCTCCTAACTAAACGTAGGCACAACATCATCTCTGCAGTATTCCCGAAAACAAAACAAAAAAGTGCTTAACCTGAATTACAATAAAACAATCAGACAAATCCCAATTAAGAAACAATCTGCAAAACAACTAACCATGACACCTCAAAAATGTCCCAAAAGGGCCAGGGAACTATCCTAAAAAGACGTTAAAGAAGCATGACCAGTATATGCAATGCGTACTCCTTGACTGGATCCTGAATTTCTAAATTAAAAAAAAAATGTTTAAACCTATAAAAGACATTATTGGTACAACTGTGTAATTTTGAATATGGACAGTATATTAGACCATACTGCTATGTTAATGTTAGATGAGATGTCTTCAGCATGATAACAATGTTTAGTTACGTCAAAGAATGCCCATTTCTCAGAAGATGTGGGCTGAAAGGGGAAGTTACATGAATCCCGCAAGACTGCAACTAACTCAAATTGTTCAGGGAAAGAAAAAAAAGTGTGTGTGTGTGTGTGTGTAATTTTATATATATATAATTTCATATATATAGCAGAGGCCAGAGGGAGGAGCCGTTTCCTTCTAACATTGGCAGAGTCTACAGTCTGTCTAGACCTTTATTCATTTGAGTTGCCTTTCCCGTTGGAGCGAGAGAAGTGACTGTCACTGTGTATCAGCCTGGTTGCTCCGAGCTCCGGCAGCATGCTCATTTGTAAGGCCACTGTGGCTCTACAGGACGGCAGCACGTATCTTTATCTGAATTCATTCTCCGCCTGGAATGGAAGCGGGTCACCACATCCACATCTGAGAAAGGTCAGACTTCAGAGCTTCTCTCAGCACCCATGCTGTTCTTCCTCATATCATTACACTTTCCAGGGCTCCACCGAGTCTATTTTGAGATTTTTTTTTTTAATGGGGAAGTTGGTATGGTGTCTGTGATCCATTGAAATATATGTGCTAAAGGACAGACTCCAGTCTGATGTCCTCCCACTCCCAATGTCCCCTGTGCTTGACCCTCACCCATATTAAACCTGGGGCGTATACAGGAATCCGTTAGATGCTGGAAGAAACAACATGGGCCTAGAATTCGTTCTGGCATGGTCTTCCCCGACAGATTTCCCCTACCGGGTCTGGACCTCTTTAGGGTCTTCCTTCTTCCGACACGCTTGCTCAGCACTATGCTATTTGTAAAGATGTATTTATCCTTCACTACTATATTAACCAAAATCCAGAAAAAACATAGGAATTTCCACTGTTTCACAATGTCTTAAGCAAATTGTCTGGTCTCTGCATTTTGTTGCCTCATCTCCAAAATAGCAATAATAAGTATCTCATTGAGTTATGTGGGGAATGAAAATATGAACTTCTTGCTCGGTCAGGATCTCTGAGAGAGTAGAGACTTCCTCATTCATCTTTGTGTCACAGCACCAAGGACTCTATATACATGTTTGATTGAATGGTACACCTGAATATAAATAGAAGCCCTAACAAAGACAGTCCCCTGCCCCCATACAGTCTAGGGAAGAACATTTTGACTAATAGGTTCTAGAGATATATGCCATTACAGTTGACGTGGATAGATCCATTTTCCTATATCTGTTTGTGTTTGTCAATGCAAAATAACCAATAACCATTCTACAGATAAGAGAAATAAGATGAGTTTTACTTGAACCAGAGTGAGGATTATAATCTGGGGAGGCCTTTTCCAGAAAGGAAGAAAGCATTCCGGAGAAGAGTAGTTTTCAGTACCGTCTTACACCTTTTTAGAACAAAAAACATACATTAAACATGCCCAGGATACACAGTCATCTAAATTTCAAGAGGTATTCAGGTGCAAATTAGCAGGTCAACATGACCCTGATGTCCAGAAATGGACTAATACCGGTGGGCATTACCAATAGGGTGTAGGAGGGCAAGTATGCATTCTTATCTTGAGAGAGTGCATTCTTTACTTAAAGGGTTAAAGCAGATGGACAATGTATACTTGATAGGCCTTAAGTCAGGCTTTTTAGTTCAAGCTGAATCGGTTTTGAACCCAAATAGTTACCCTATATACCTCAGTATGTGACAATCTCTTGTCACGTTGCTGTCCTTATACTGAACGGCAAAAGTTCTTGGATACAAGAAAATACTTATTTGAGTTTAGAACATACTGCATTGCTGTCTAATTAGATGTTTAAGATGAACAGAGAGAGAAAACTATTCCAATATTTTTATACGTTAGAATAGGGGTCAGCAAACTTTTTCTGTAAAACGCCAGATAATTAATAGCTAGCCTCTGCAGGCCATGTGGCCCATGTCTTGGTTATTGTGACTAATGCTGCACTGGACATAGGGATGCATAAACCTCTTTGTATTGTTGATCTCACGTTCTTTAGATAAATACCCAGTAGCGGGATAGATGGCTTGTATGGTATTTCTGTTTTGAATTTTTTGAGAACTCTCCATACTGTTTTCCATAGTGGCTGCACCAGTTTGCATTCCCACCAGCAATGTATAAGGGTTTCCTTTTCTCCACATCCTCTCCAACATTTGTTATTTTTTGTCTTGGTTTATAGCTATTCTAACAGGTGTAAAGTGATATCTCGTAGTTTTCATTTGCATTTCCCTAATAATTAGTGATGTTGAACATCTTTCCATGTGCCTGTTGGCCATTTGTAAATATTCTTTGGAAAAACACTCACATCCTCTGCCCATTTTTTTATCGGGTTTTTTGGTTTTTTGTTGTTGAGTTGTATGAGTTCTTTCTATATTTTGGAAATTAACAGCTTGCCAGATACGTGATTTGCAAATATTTTCTCCCATTTGATGGATTGTCTTTTCATTTTGTTCATGGTTTTCTTTGCCTTGCAGAAGGTTTTTAGTCTGCTGTAGTCCCATTTTTTCATCTTTTCTCCTGTTTCCCTTGCGTGAGTAAATATGGTATTCGAAAAGATGCTGCTAAGACCAATCAAAGAGTGTACTACCTATATTTTCTTCTAGGAGATTTATGGTTTCAGGTCTTACATTCAAGTCTTTAATCCATTTGCAATATTCTTTGATTTTTGTTTCAAACATTTAAAAATGTTTTTCTGAGCTAAGATGACACAAACACAGGCATTTTTTGTGTCAGGATATTTGTGGGTTGGGATATTCCTTGTGCTAAGATATTAAATGAATTTATTAAGCATTTTTACATAACCTAAAATTCAACTTCTGAAAGCATGAGTTAAATAGCTATTAAATTGAAATTCATACTTTAAAAACAGAGTGAAGACTATCATAAATGCTTCTTTGAAAGGCAATCCTTTTTTAGAAATTTACTGACTTGTTTTTCATTGTTTTCTAATGACAGTAAAAATTTCTAAAACTATCAGTGAACTGGAAAAATTATTTTCCCTGTGTGTAAGTGATTTAAAATGATTAAATTAGGCATGCCTCAATAGGTCTTAATGGCTTGCAGATACCACTTAAAAGCAAACTTATTCGTTTTATACAATGATCCCCTTAATACAAGCAATTTTAGAGCTTCCAAACTTTTTTTGAAAAATAAATATGTATTTTTTCCTTAACATGTAATCATCCCAATTAGGTGTTCAGTATATGCCAACAGCAGAGAGAACTCTACAAATTCAGTAAGAGAACTAAAGTGTATAAAGAACTCTTATAAAGAAAAAAGGAGCACGTTAGATGATTCTTCACCCCTCTCTTACTGATTTACCCAAGACTTCAAGGCTCTGTGCTTGAAAAATTGTGTCAATATTTTTCACATGGTATTGCAAAAGGTAGGGAGAATGGGAGTTATTCACTTAACAAATATTGACTGAGTTCCTTTTATATGCTGAGGACTGTCCAGCATTAGCAAAGCATTAGTCAACCAGCCAAGCAAGTTCCCTGTTCTCATAGAGCTTAAATTCTAGTGAGGAAAGATATGCAAATAAAGAAGAAAAATGTAGATAATGATGGGTGCAATCCAAAAAATTTTAATAGGCTAGTGTGACAAAGAGTAAATACCAGGAAGTCCAGTTAAACCAGATGATCAGAAAAAAGCCTCTTAGGGGAGGTGATACTGAACTTGAGATTTAATTTACAAGAAGGAACTTGTTGCATCAAGAGCAGGGGAAAGTGCATTCTAGGCAGAGAAAACAACCAGTGCAAAAGCCTAAGGTAAGAATGACTTGAGAAACAAAGAATGCCTGTATGGCTAAAGCAACAGTGAGAAAAAGTGAGGTGAGATGAATTCAGAAGGGATGGGCATGGGCCAGATCAGGTAGAGTTTTGTAAGCTAAGGTTCTTACCTTGGATTTTATTCTAAGTGTGGTGGGGCAAGAACACAAGGAGGGAAACCAGTGAAGACGATGTTACAGTAATCCAGGCCAGAGATGATGATGGTTCTGACCAGAATAGTAACAATGGAGATGAAGAGAAATGGAGGTGGAAAATGTCCATCTGTTTTGAGGATAAAGGCAACAGGTAGGTCTGCTAAAGGGTCAGAGGTGGGAGGTGCGGAAAAGAGAAATCAAGAATGACTCCTCAAATTTTGGCTTTAGCAACTGGATGGATAAGGTTTCCATTTGCTGAGAACGCAAGACTAAGGGGAAGCAGGTTTTGGCTGGGGACAGAGCAAGAGTTCAGTTTTGGTCATATCATGTTTGAGATACTGTATTAGTTTCCTAGTGCTGTTGTAACAAATTACCACACAAAGGGAGGCTTCAAACAACAGACATTTATTCTCTCACCGTTCTGGATGCCAGAAGCTCAAAATCAAAGTGTAGACAGGGTAATAAATTCTAATTGATTCACTCCAATCCTACATCTATTGAAAACTGAAAAGAACTCTTCGATTGAGAGCGACAATAGCATAATGATTAAGAGCAGACATTTTTTGCATGTAGATAGCCTGGATTTAATTCCTGATGTTGCCACTTACTAGCCGTGAGACTTTGGACAAATTACTTGACCTCTGCATGTCTGCATTCCTCCATCTGTCTAGTGGGGCTACAGTGCAATTCTGACACTAACTACTTGGAGTCAGGTGAAACTTCACAGGTCAAGGGCTCAGGCCTCCACAAGACTGCTGTCACTTCAACACCAGCCATAAGCTCAGGGTTTCCCAGGCCACCTGCACTCCTAACCAACCAGCTACAAATGTAGGGGTTCCCATCACCAGGTTTGACGACTTGCTATACAACTTACAGAACTCAGGAAAGTGCTATACTATTCCAGTTATATTATAGCAAAAGAATGAAACTCAGAACCAGTGAAAAGAAGAGACACATAGGGCATGGTCTGGGAGGGTCCCAAATGTAAAACTTCCATGTCTTCTCCCTGTGGATTCAGCACACATTGTCTGGCTCACTCAAGCTTCAGTCCAGAGTTTTCATTAGTGTTTCATTATGTAGGCATGATTGGCTGAATCATTGGCCACATGACTAAACTCAACCTCCAGCTCCCCTCCCCTCCCAGAAGTATGAGCTGATATTGCATGATTCAAACCCTCTAATCCTGGGGTTGGTCTTTCTGGCATAGTTAGCCTCCATCCTGAAACTCTCTAGGGACCCACCATGAGTCATCTCATTAGCATAACTTTCAGGGCTCACCATGAATAACAAAGACACTCCCATAACTGAGGGAATTCCAAGAATTTAGAGGCTCCCTTCCAAGAACCAGGAAGAAATGTCAGTCCAAATCTTCATTATACAACAGGGCTAAAGGACAAAACCTACCTCAAAAGCTTGTTTTAAGCGTTAAAAGAGCAAATAAATGTAAAGTACTTAAAACATTGCCTGGCACTATAGAAATGTTGGCTACTATTGCTCACTAAATATTAGATATTTCTACATGTATTCAATAAGTACTATTAAATCTCATACTCCTGCTATGTTTTCCTCCCTAAGAGAGATAATCCACCTTGACTCCTCCAACTGTGATAGACCCCAGAGGGCATTCTTGCAAAGGCTGAACTATATGTATTTTTCATCTATCTTTTCAAGATCTGTGACAAGTTTCTAATATCGCACCATTGAGTACCAAACAGAGCATGGTTCTTATGTAAAGCCTAAAAAATGCTGAGTGACTGGGAGAATTACTAGCAATCAAGGCTCCTAATTAAACCTTCCAGGTACAACATAACATAACTAATTTATATTTTCCATTTTTTATTTTTTTGTTTCAACAAATATTTATTTAGTGCCAGGTGCTATTCTAGGTTCTGAGTCTACAGCAATGAACCCACAAATAAAGTTAATGTCTTCACTGAGGTTATATTCTAGAGGGGAAATTCAGATAATAATCACATTTTTAAATGTATGCATTTATGATATAAATTTAATATATATAATGATGAGGATTTTAGGCTGGTTAATTTTAAAACTGCAGATGAGAAGCAGGCTCCGAGGAGTGGAATTTGCTTGCCCTTTGATGAGAGACATTTGCATTTATGAAGGAAATCTCCACGCCTCCCCCTCTGCACCAGGAGGAAGGTGGGATGGCCTTATCTCTGGAAACTCTTAATGGGGAAGGCAAGGACTTAAGTTGGTTACTGTCTGGCAACCTCATGTAACTGATTTAGGGTGGTGGCTTCTGGCCTTTACTTAATCCGATTTGATTCTTATCTAAAAGTTATGGGACCACCCAATGGTCAGAGCCCACCTGCACTGATATCATTTTAACTTTTTTACAGGTTCTTTCCTTTGTCTTGTAAAGAGATAACTCACATACCTATGCCTTAAATTTAGCCTTACTCTCCATCCATGTTTTGCAGAGTAGCAGCAGCATGCCAGCACCAGCTCTGCCTGCCCATGGGTCCTGTCCCCATGCCGGTGGCAGCAGCAACAGCACCTCCTCCTGCCCGTGGGCCCTGTCCCCACACAGCAGCTCTGACTGCCCATGGGTCCTGTCCCCATGCTATTCCACACTATTCTCTAAATAAAAGAGCACTACTGCCAGACCTTGAGAGTCCAAGAAATCTTTCTTTCGACTCCTCGGCTCACTGACCCCGCATCATATAATAACATATATATATAATGAAAAATAAAGCTGAATGAGGGATGGAACATGATTCTACATTTAATTGGGTGGTCGGAGAAGTTTTCTCTGAGGAGGTAATATTTAAAGAGAATCTGGAAGGAAGTGGCTCATGTGTGTCCTGACCTGTTTTCTGCCCTGTTTGTACACCAGCAGTCCTGCCCCTCTGGTTTCTGTACACATAGTCTTTCTTCCTCACGTTGTTTCTAGACTAAGCCAGTTCAGCCTGTTCATAGCTGCCCATTTCTTCAACATGTCAAGGTCAGTTTGAAATTCAATGATGTCCTACACCTAGTCACTTTGAGTCAGCATCAAATTTAATAAAATGTAATGCCTATATTGATGTTTTAAGTATTTTAGTCAGAGAGAGTGGTTAAGAGGCTGATTTTGTGAAAAGGACACAGAGGCCAACTTCAGCAAGGAGGCTTAGTAATCTTTCCCTTGAGAAAGCAGCAGAGTTATTTTTTATTTCTTTTTTATATTCTGCAACTGCAGATTTCAGTTAATATTAAATTACTTATCAGAGAGAGTTTGGAATATGGTTTTCTTTATATTCCATTTGACTTAACATCATTTCTCTGTGGTGAAGTCTCTTGGCTATAAAAGCTCTTTTTATAGATAATTGAGCCTGAGAGTAAAATCTAGGCATCTGAAGGAAATATAGCTGATTCTCTTTCCAGGGGAAAATAATCCTGGCTTCCTTCCTGGAACCAGCGAAGTATGAGGCAAATGACAGTCCTTGATTCCGATCAAAGATCCAAGACCATTCCCTGACAGTTGGGGGCAGATCACCAAGTGAAAGGCTGCCTCATCTACCCCACTGTCTATTCAAGGCACAGAGCCCTCAGATAATAAATGAGAGGCCACTGAAGCCATTAACAAGGAGAAAATGCATTGATAACTTATCTTCTCTTCACAAAAATTCAGCAGAAATATTCATCAGACTCAAATTGTGAAAGATACATAGATCAAAGAAAGAAAGAAAGAGGAGAGGAAGAAGGGAGGGAGGGAGGGGGGGCCAGAAAAAAGGAAGGAAAAGAGAGAACAAAAGAAAAAGAAAGAAAGAAAAAGAGTCATCCGCAAAAAGGATATCCTCATTTACTCTCAGATAATAGCACTAGAAATAGACAAACTCCTTAGTTAAAATTATGGAAGGGATTATGTTCAGCTTTATTACTGGATAGCAGGGTTGTGCATTATAGACCATTACAAACAGAATCGTATGAACAAAGCAGCAGATATATACAATCAAACCGTCTATTGAGGCATGGAATCACAGAGCAGAAGCAATCACCATGGAAAGCAGTGCAGTGACAATACAATTTTAAATCCATTTGATAGGCAAACTATATCAGCTGAAATTTCTCAGGATGAATGAGTTTAAAACTCGTTATCTGTAAAGCAGCCTATCCCACGATACCACTTTATTTATTCAGATGGAGATTGGAGAATATGGGTAAACATTACAGCTCCAGCCTCAACATGTGCTGTAGATAAATCCTGTACGATATTTGTTCTCTATGCCTTTGCATAAGGTTCTTTTCCACTGTAGAAGAAAAGAGTAAGGAGTGAAAGGGATATCTTTAAAAGACTCCATGCACAGAACTGTGAAATGGCAGATGTGTTTACCATGCAGGCCATAACAACACTGGAAGGCATTCTGTCATTTAATGTTCCCACTTTAGAGTTTTAAATAGCTGGGAAGTGCTCTAACTTCTTTGAGTAGTCTATCAGACAGTAAGATTCATTATGTCTAAAGGCACCATTTAGCCAGAATACACAGCAAGGTAGCTTCACAAAATGCAGGTCATAAAATACATATTTGTTTTATGGTTGAGTTTTCACGTTTTCCCTTTTCTCCATTGGGAACCCTAGTTAGTTTCAGCCAAATGAAGTATCTAAAATGGAACTAAGGGACAAAACATTTCTGTGAATGTACAATAAAAATAATTCTTGAAAGGATTATGGTTAGAGAAGGTTGGAAACATCTTCTATGGAGGGCACAAGAACTGGAATACAAAATTTAAACATTTAATATAAAAATTTTATCACAACTCTTGTGAGTGGTCTGCAGTATTTTTTTGTTTACTGAAAGGCACAGATGGATTTTCCCTAGACAAAGGACTCTGTCTTGATAAATGTTTTACCTCTTCTGCTGAAGGGTGAATTCTGTGTCTTATTTGTCCATTTCTTTGTTTACTCATGAAAAATTTGCTATTTTAGATAGGAATGTGAATACAATGATCTTAAAGATCTCTTTTTCCCCCACAAGGAAGACACTTTTGGTGAGTTCACTGATTTGGGGGTAAAATATTATATTTGAAATTTTTGGAGTGAACAGCATATTTATTTGTTGAATGTGCCACACACACTCAGTGCTTTGGAGTTGGAGTCAAGTATGGGATATCATTGTGGGATTTGGAGCATGTCACTTAATCTCTACTTGGCTTTAGGGTTGTTGGTTTTTTTTTTTCCATGTGTAAAAGGAGGAATTTAGATAGATAATCTGCATTGCATTCCAGTGTTCTGTGATTTGATTCTTTATTAACAATCTTACATTGGTACACAATTTTTTAGAGCAAGAGTTCTGAGCTCACGAGCTACTCTTTATCAAGCACATACATTATCACTTTTAATCCTCACAACAACTCTATGAGGTAATTACTAATATTTTAACATCCAAATTATTTTTTAAGTAAGGAAATAAGCAAGCTGGGAAGATTAAATGAAATTCTCAAGGTTTCACAGCTATGAAGTGGAAGGTCTGTCAGATCCAGGTCTACCTGATGGCAAAGACAGGTTCTTAACCACTAGACAGTATTACCACCCTTAGGGAACGTCATTGATCCCAGGGCTTCATTTTACATTTACAATTAGTAGCTATACAAGGACAAGGAACTTGCCCAAGGTCACAGAGCCAAAACTATCAGACAGAGCCAGAACCTGAATCTAGGTTCATTTTCCTCCAAGTCAGTGTATGTCACCTTATACCACACTGCCTGTTTCCCAAAGCTGCAAAACAGCACATGAACAAGCAGGTGGTTAGTATGCCCTATGATTTTAATTATCAGATTTAATAAACATAAATTCAAACAACTAGAGAGATTCTAACTGAAGTCCAGGGTAGGTGAATTTTCCAAAAGAGCAAGAGAAAATAAAACAGACAATGAGAACTGAAGACAAAATTAAAAGAGCTTTAATGTCGTTTGCTTCTCTTTACAACAATTTGCAACCAAAATGGTATCTAAATTCCCATTATTCCCTGTTCCTGGGAATGGTCTAGATCGAAAAATATCCTTACTCTGAAATCCTTGGAGAGCATCGTTAGTTTGCACTGACCTTACCGAAAAGCATGAGCCATAGAGAAGCAATTTAAATGGACCACCTCAATTTCTTGCCGAAGTCTCATCATTCCAGCCAGGACGAGCATCTTTTGTAATGTTGAACAGCTTGATGCTTAAAACTTTAGTCAATTTTGAGCTGTCATAAAAAAAGCAGCAGCTCCTTTGCACGGAGGGAATATGTACATATATTTTGTCCCATCAAAGATGACTTGAAAAGTCCTCCTCCAATTTGCTTTGAGAAAAAATAGCCTTTAAGCTCAGATTAAGCAGGGAAAAACTCCCGATAAAAGTGGATATTTTTCAAAAACTTGCAAGTGACTGCAAAGCCAGTTAACACAGAAAACCTTGTCACCTTAAGTATGCCATTTGTTATCACACATGCCAGAATACATCTATTCATCTTCTTTTAATTGCTTAGCTGAGCTAGAAATACAAAGCGGCTCACTGATGCAGAGACTGTGAAAGAATATTTTGTCATGGAAACTTTGAAAACATTTCAAAGCAGGAGCTCTTCCCTGGTGAAACGAAACCTTCTAGCTCCTTGTTGGGCATTGTGTTCGGCTGATAAGTGTCTAGAAAAAGAGGCCTTCTCTCTGAGTGGCTTTTGCATACATCGTCTCATGCTCACAGATGGCTGAGAAAATTCCTACAATTTTCCAAGCAGAGTTTGGGAGAGCAGTAGGTTGTTGTTTCTTCCTCTTTTCTCGAAAAACAACTAGTGAGATTATCCCTGGGTCAGTAGGTAGGTACCTGGTTACCACTGTGAGTGTTATCTGAGACCAATCTTCGGGCATTTTTGAGCCCCTCCTTCCCCTGAAGAATTTTGCTGAAAATAAATAATGCACAAGAATATGCATCTTTTTGAATATTTTCCCTGAACACCTACTACATGTTTTATGATCCAGGTTTTTAAACTATGCTATTTTATTGAATGTTTACAGCAACTCTATAACATCTATTTAATTATCCCAATTTCACTGACAAAACTGGCAGTTTTCTTGTTAATGAGTAACAACCAGCCTCCGAAACCCACGGTCTTCCACGCTGCCATGCTGATGGAGCTTTGCTCCCTGTCAAACAGCAGCTGTGCCTAGAATATGAGGGAGGGCTTGAAAGTGGTTTTCTTTTTCAAACCCTCTCCACTCATCAATGTTCTGTCAAGAATTCTGGGAAAACTATAATCCAGGTCTTCCAAGAAGGATTGCTGATCCCTGGGGTTTCAAGACCTTTATTCCAAAGGAGATTTTGGGAACAAAAATTTTAAGGAACTCGATTTCCTGATCAGATCCTCAGCTTTCACATACAGTCTGTTCTTTCCTAAAATTGCCCTGCGAGAGAACACACCTGCAGTTATAGCTACTAGGTTTTCCTTTCCCCACCTCACTCCCCTTTGACAGTTTTCTTTTCCCATTTTATAAAGGAAAAGCACACCTCCCACTAGGACCTTACCTCCGTATGGAGTATGTCTCAGGGGATAATTTGAAATACTGCTCTTCAACGAGCAGTATTTCATTTCATTATTTCATTATCTCTAATTAATTATGTCTAATTAAGACACCCTAAGTTCCCCATCCCATGGAACATACACGGAGACATGACTCCTCTCATTAAGAAATGAGTTTTTAATAACTTTTTTATGTTTTGCAATAATAATGTACCAAAAATTAATATGTTTACTTTGGTTTTATAAATTACTAGTTAATAAAAATATTATAATTCAAAAGAAAAAAACATTCTAACTCACAGAGCCTTACAAAATTGGGGAAAAAATAATTCCAATTTATGAACATATTTCAGTACCAGAGAAATATGATAGGATGATCCAAAAAACCTGTCAAAAATATATGTATTTTATTGGGATGAAATTATGTGGGGGAACTGAGAAAAAACAACGTAAAATGACTGACTCTTTTTTTTTTTTAAAGATTTTATTTTTTTTCCTTTTTCTCCCCAAAGCCCCCTAGTACATAGTTGTATATTCTTCGTTGTGGGTCCTTCTAGTTGTGGCATGCGGGACGCTGCCTCAGCGTGGTTTGATGAGCAGTGCCATGTTCGCGCCCAGGATTCGAACTGACGAAACACTGGGCCGCCTGCAGCAGAGCTCGCGAACTTAACCACTCGGACACGGGGCCAGCCCTGACTGACTCTTAAAGAAGAATTTGTTCTAGTAATTTTAAAAGGATGGTGGTGTGTATCAAATCATCTTGTGATTTGCTAGCTTCCACAGGATACATTTAAAAGTGACTAGCGTAATAGTTTTGTTTTTAAAAGAACATAATTTTAAGGCTAGTTCAGGTCTTCACAAAACACCATATTGATTTGCCATTCTTTTCTTTCTTTCTTTTTTTTTTTTTGAGGAAGATTGGCCCTGAGCTAACATCTGCCACCAATCCTCCTCTTTTTGCTGAGGAAGATTGGCTCTGAGGTAACATTTGGGCCCATCTTCCTCTATTTTATATGTGGGACACCTGCCACAGCATGGCTTGATAAGCAGTGCATAGGTCTGCACCCAGGATCCGACCCTGTGAACCCCGGGCCAGCGAAGCGGAACGTGTGAACTTAACCTCTCTGCCACCAGGCTGGCCCCTGATTTGCTATTCTTGACAGATAATGAGAGCAGAACTAGGACATGTGAGGATGAGTATGAAAGGCCAATATTCAGACTATAATGAATGCAAGTAGTTGGGATAATTTCCTCTTCTACAATCCCGTTATATTCATTTCATGAAAAATGTGTTCACATTACACTATTTCCTCTTCTTGTTAATATCTTTGTCATGTGGGAAGATATCAGCATTTTAGTGATTTAGTTACTTAAACTCTTCTGATAATCTCTGTTCCTTGATCGACCCTTCCACTTCACCTCTTCTCTTCTAGTTACAAGAACTGAGGATAGGAATTGTCAGCAAATCAAGTTACAGACTGCTGGAAAGGTTATTGTGCCAGGAACTGCTATTATCTTTCTGACAAAAATTATAACAAGCACGCAAAAAAGGTGCAGCCGGAATTCATTAATAACCGACCACTCAGAAACAGAGGATACCACAATGCAGATTTTAGAAACAACAGAAATGGTTGATTTTCAAAGAAAGGCCATAATTCATGTTCAGAATTGATTTTCCTAGCCTTTTTGCTGAGACTGTCGATAAATGAAATGGCTATTTAATTCGGCAATGGTTGGGGTAATATGATGTATGTCAACTAGGAAATTAAAAGATGCTTCATCATTTGCCAGCATTACAAATACTTGCCTGAGCTCTCAACATAAAGCAACCTTGCAATTCAGTTCAATAAAGGTACATCTCAGCCCCGGAAAATTTTTATGGTAGCATGTTCTCACCTGTGTACTTCCCAAAGCACGGACAGAAACACACATGCGTATACATACACACACACAGAAAGCATTGCAATGAGAGGACATGATCTTTAATGGTACTCATTTCACTTTCTGGCATATGTCTACAAACTTAGGCTTTATGGAAAGATATTACTAGATGAGAAAATGGTTTCAAATACACAAATTAGCATTTATTGTAGAATAAAGATTCATATTCTATGACTACAAAGATAATTTTTGCCCAAATTTGTTAAGTGCTATTTACCATGCACTATATATGTTTTACATATCATATCAATTAGGCATCTTGACAACCCTTTGATACAGATACTTTGATTACTTCCGTTTTAAACACAAGGAACCCAGGGCTTAAGGGGCTAATTAAATTGCCAAGGGCCATTTGGCAATAAAGCAGAGTCCCAACCCAAACCCAGGACTGAAAGCTGTTGATCTAAACCTGCTCTGTCCAATATGGTGGGTGCAGCACTTGAAATGAGCCAGCAGAAATTGAACTGTGCTATACGTGGAAAATACACATCACATTTCAAGGACTTAGAATGTAAAAAGAATGTCAGATATCTCAAGAGTAATGTTTAAATTGATTACATGTTGAAACAACAAAATTCTGGATATACTGGATTAAATTAAAAATATTATCAATTTTTACCTTTTTAAAATTTTCAGTGTGGCCACTAAAAAATTTTAAATTATATATATGATTTGCACTATATTTCTATTGGATAATGCTGATCTAAAGCATGTATAGTGCTATATCTGTATGTATGTATGTGTATGTATTTCTGAGTCCAGAAGGATATTAAGGTATTAGAGGATATAAAATATTAGTCCATATTAGTCTGTTTGGGCTGTCATAAGAGTACCATTGAATAGATGTCTTAAAGAACAGAAATTTATGTTCTGACAGTTCTGGAGGATAGAAGTCCAAGATGAAGGTGCCAGCACGGTTTTTGGTGAGAAGTCGCTTCCTGGCTTGCGAATGGCCTCCTTTTTGCTGTGTCCTCACGTGGCAGAGAGAGAGAGAGAACCCTGATATCTCTTCCTCTTCTTATAAGGGAACCAGCCCCATTAGATTAGGGCTTCATTCCCTTTATTCCCTCCCAAAGGACCTATCTCCAAATACCATCGCAATGGGGTTAGGTCTTCAAACTATGAATTTTGGGTGGGAGAGGGGTCACGAACATTCAGTCCATAACAACTGGTTATCTCTGGATAATTGAATTCTAGGTGATTTTTATTTTCTCCTTTATATTTTCCTGATAATGTTATACAATATATTTCTTTTTCAATCAGAAAGTACACACATTTTTCCATTTTTCAAAACAAAATTTGACAATATTATTGTGACTAGAAGCAATAGAATCATTCTTCTGAGTCCTTCCTAATGTTATAATTTCATGCTAAAGATAAAAAAGTTTGTCAATATTAGGCGTTTATTTCTTATTTAGTATTCTATTGCTTCAGTGAACATGTCCATGACTCGTAACTTCTAAGTGGCAAGTTGTCCCCAATGTATAGCAGACTCGAGCCGGACCAGGCCACCCGAGGCAGTCAGTGCTCAGGAAGGTCTCCCTTTACCCCCTGGCGATCCCAGGCCTCCTGATTCTAGTGGCTCTGAAAGAATGAAGAAACAGGAAGGACAGCTAAAGGTGGAGCATGCTGAGGATTCCAGGGAGGAAGTTCAACGCCAATGCATGGGCAGACATAAGAACTGACCTTGCTTATCCTTCACACACTTGAATCATTTATCTCTTTGTATATAAATAAGGGATATTAAAAATACGCAAAGGGATACACTTGTGTATACATATAATAGTATGTTATTATTTATATGAAACCTGATGAAATTTTCAGCCTCATTTAACCAGTTGTCAAATGACCAGAAAAGCAGCTGGGAGTTACAGACCAAGATATTTTAGGATAATGGGAGGCTAAATGGGAGCGACAGATTAGTTACAAGCATTTGATTCTCAACAGATTTCACACTTCCTTCTCTACCCCCATTCCAATAGCCATGTCTGCTAGCTATTTAATAACGAAGTTTAAATTCTCTTGGACTATTACAGTAGCTGCAGTAGCAATCTTTTAACATAGTGCTTGCTCGTTCAACTCCAATTATAATTTCCAGTGGAATAAAAAATTGCAAAGTCATTCAAATTCATAGACTAAAGATATATCTATAGTGACAAAGTATAGAATAAAATTCATTATCCTGATAAATTGATGAACATGGACAGTCACTCTAAATAATTCGAGCTAAAGGAATTTTTTCTCTCAATCGTTGGATATTTTTGGCCTGATTTATCCACATAATTGCCTGAGCTCTCCATTTCATTTTGCCCATGTCAACACAATGAAGTCTCCGTACCTGATTTTGAAAGCTTCACTATTTCATGTCACGTTAGCAAGAGAGACACACGTAGCAAATTCTGGATGGGTTCTTGTGACAAATGACTTCTATGGTTTGCACGTGTCTCTTCAATGACAGCTGCCAGGAAGAAACATCACCTCCCAGCTGCACAACTTGATCCTTCTGTCCCTGGTGAATTAGGAGGAATTGAATGTTTGGCTTTAAAGTGGCACTTCGCACTCTTCTCATTGAATATCACAATTGTGCCCGGACGAGAGGAAACAAAAAACCCCATCATTGGCAACTGATGGGAGAGAAAATAGTCCTCTCATTACAGAGATAATAAGCAGGATGTTCCCCTGCAGGCTTTCTTCTTAATTCTCCTTATTGTATTTTATTAAACGATGCAGTTTGAAATTAAGGCTCTGGCAACCTTCGTGCACACTCGGCATAAACAAGCAAACCAGAAACACAGTTCAGAGAGCAAGCATAAGCCCCTCCCCAAAGCCATCTGCTTTCTTTTTGTTATGAAACTTCAATTCATCAGCAAAACTCTAAAGAAAATATTTATAGCAGAAGTGTAAGCCTACATTTTGAAGCTGCTCTGAGGCAGGGGTGACAGAATGTTACAAAACTTGGTTAGATTGTGTGATTTACTAACCAATCTAGAAATAGTCGTTTAATCTGCCTCATTGACTCATTCAATCTGTTGTTCACTCCTCCATTCACCCAACAACATTTATTCAAGACCCTCAATGTTTCAGGAACTATGGCAGGTGCCTCTGCTTCCATATCATTAAATGAAGATTATAATGATACCAGCCATGCCTACTTCTCAAACTTGCTGAAAGGACTACTATAGTGTGTATTTTCCACCAAGAAGCCACCAGAAGAAAGTGCAACAGCCATTTAGTCACCTTTGCAAAAAGTTTAAATATGATTATAACTCAGAGGAGATTTTGTTTTATCTGTCCACTGGCACAAAATTTCTGGTAGTTTTCACCCTGGTAAATCTGATCAAATATCTTCCTCTCCCCATTCTTACCTGTTGCTCTTCTCAATGGAGGGAAACCAATAATTCAGGCACTATAAACTTTCTCAATAACATTGAATAAACACACAAATAAACATACCTAAACAATAACACTGTCATGGAATCCAAATTTGCTAAGCAAAATGTCACCCTGAACTTCCTTATCCATTTTCCTCACAATTTATACCCCTCTGATCTGAGACAGCTTATAACCATGGCCCATGAAATAAGACAGGATCCTGAAGATTTTCAATGAAGAAGAAGTAAAACTTCATTGTGTTCGACAACTAGGTAGGGACAGGATATCTATTTCCACAGCGCATTCTAATCTATCCTTGTAACAAATACAGAATTTGTACCAGTGATAAGAAGCTATAACAAAGAAGCCTAAAATGTGTAGAAATGGCTTAGCAATTAGACAAAAGGGCATGAGGAATCCAATGTTGGAGACTGGGAAAACGGTAATCCATTTTATGCAGTGAGAAAGCATTTGCTATAATTATTTCTTATGGTAATTTGGGGGGCAGACCATGTGCTTCTGAGCCCACTGATTCGGGGGAGAATCTTGAAAACAAATGTTGGCTGTGTTTGACAAAAGATTACAAGGATGAAATAAGCTCAGGAAAATCTTGGCTGGTTTACAAACAGAAATGAAAGGGATGGGAATGGTTCAGAAATTTGGAGACTTGCAAATTGAAAAAATGACTACTTCCAGAGCCCAAACAGTAAAACGGGATCTCAAAAGATTCTGCAACATAACCACAGTGAAACTTTCCAATTGGAGGAAATGACTGAGAACAAGCATCAGATTAAGTGTGTGAATTTCCCACCTATTACTCAAACATCTTCAGGGTAGCCACCATAAAGTTGACAGAGAAATACAAGGAAGTGAGAAGCAATGAAACAAAGCAGTTTTAGAACTCTGTCTAGAAAAGAACTTTAGGTATGATTACTAGCACACGGAGCTTACCGGAAGCAAATACATCAGAAGCCTACTATATTTGTGAGGGAACCGTATTGCCAAAGAAACCATGAATCTGCACTTAAACTGACATTTGAGACTTGCAACTCCTGGGTCCCTAGTGTCCTATCAGAAGAAAGGTCACTGAGAAAATTGTGAAGCTCCCGAGGAGGCCATGATCCCCAATACCCACATCAGAGGTGGCAGAGAATAATGGAAAAGAAAGAATATCTCCGAGGGCACAGCTTGCAGCCATGGAGTACAATGGATGAAAGAACTCCTTTCAAGGCTCACAATTAAGGCCTCACCACCCCCAGGATAGTGGCGCCTTCACCTCTTCTTCCCAGTGGGATTTCATCTTTGCTGTGTGTCCCTAATCTTCTTCTTTCCAAGTGGGAATGTGTATTGTGGTTGTCCTGCCCCCTTCCACCAGTGTATGTTCAGTGGAGGGGGAAACTTCATACAGTTTCCTTTCAGTTCATAGATCACCTGATCAAGAAGAATTTCATGCGAACCTGGCAGAGAGGCCCTTGTGTTCCGTAGAGCTTGATATAGTGACTGGATTGGTCTCTGGCGTGTCTCCCCTGAGGGTAGGTTGAGATGTCCTTCACGTGTGAAGAAGGGAAGAATTGGGAATTTGATGACTAGAAGAGCAGACTGTAGAGGTCTAATATTCATGTGTTTCTCTACATTTCCAAGCCCCCATGCACCTAAGTAGGATCACACAACCAGATCATGCAACCAGATCATGCTAGTGGAAGTTGAGAAAAAGGGACATGTAACTTTCCACCTAAATCTTCTCCTGTTGTTTCCATTTCCCAGCTCTGTTGACCCTGGAAGTTACGTGATCCAAATGGTGTAGCTCAAAGATGGAGGGGTATAGTGAGTATAGTTAATAATACTGTATTATATACTTGAAAGTTATTAGAAGAGTACATCTTAAATATTCTCATTACAAAAAAGAAATGATAATTATATGACATGATGAAGGTGTTAGCTACACTATGGTGGTAATCATTTTCCAATATACAAGTATATCAAATTAACATGTTACATACCTTAAATTTACACAACACTCTATGTCAATTGTATCTCAATAAAGCTGGAAAAAAAAAGATGGAAGAAGGCATCAGATTTTGCACAAGGGAGAAATACAAATTATTTGTAGAGAGTCACTGGGGTTCAGGGGTTTATATGTTATCACAGCACAGCCTAGATTAGACTAATTACTATATTATGCAATATAAACCCCATCCTCATTCTCCCCACAATATTTTTAGCAAGGTTTATGTTGATGACTAAATTTTTTGGTGTGAATGAATAAGGAAGGATGGGTTTGAAAAGTTTCCCTCAGTGTCTGTGTTAAAGTGAGCTGAAAATATTTAGATATTACGTGCTAAGACAGACGCATTGCAATGAGAAAACAGTTGATGTGTAAGTTACAGTTACCTAACTACCTCTTGGGCTCCCAATGCTCCTCTCTCTGGATTCAGGAAGCAAATTTCAAAACAACTGCAACAAAATATCCAAACCTCATGCTGGGTCAGGATTTCATCTGGGTATGGCTCATATGGTGGTGTGGCAAACTTACAGAAGTGTATTTACTGGGAGTACAAAGGAGCCTTCTAGGAACGGAGTCATCCTTACGAAGGAGAGAGCTGGCCATGACAAAGTTCACCCAACAGCAAAGCCTTAATCATTGAAGGGAGAAGTGTTCTGGGTATAACGTCTCATTTTCACTCATTTCTTTCCCTGGCCCAATCTCTAATCCCTAGGAAAACAGAGGGTTGTAAATAAAACCTAAAATGTATTTAATTTAAACTTCTTCAAGACATTAGGTGTATTGACATAGCTTTGATAACTATGTAACAGAGAATAACACAAAATGAGGGGCAAGGCACTACTGTAACATTGTCACTCTGCCCTCAGCAAAGCTCTGGCACCTTGAAGCACTGGTTGAAGCCAGAGTACCAGGTAGTAGAAGCTGGGAGCAACGGCTGCCGCTAGTGCAGTATCAACACGCCCGGCTGGAACGGCAGGATCCAGGAGAAATGGTGGCAGGATCAAGCGGATGGGACTTGGCTTATCATTAGACTTTTCGTGAACATTTATGAAACATTGCCAAGGAATAGTCAGGGTCAGAGAGAGAGGACTTTACCAGGAACTGAATTCTTGGGTGAATGAACGGAGGGTAGAGCCAGAGCTGTCTCATGTATCAGTTAGCTTTTATTACATAAAACTTATTGGCATAATACAAGAACCTTTTGTTATTTCTCACAAGTCTAGATGGATTGGACAGCTCTGGTGACCTGGGCTGGGCTTGGTTTATTTCATTTGGGCTCACTCATGTGTCTGTGTCAGCGAACAGGTCAGCTGGGGACTTACTAAACTCAGGGGCCTTGGCTGAAATGACTCAGCTTTCCTCCACATGTTTCTCACATCCCTCCAGTGAATTAATCCAAACTTGTCCTCATAGTGGAGGCAGGGTTCCAAAAGAGAGAACAAAAGAGCACAAAACTTCTCGAGATCTAGGCTTGGACCTGGAATACCATCAATTCCATCCCATTCTGTAGATCAAAGCAAATCATAGGACCAGGTCATATTTAAGGGGTGCACCTCTTGATGAAAAAATCTGCAAAGTCAACTGCAAGGGAGGCAGATACAGAGAGGGAAACGACTGGGGCCATTTTTGCAATCAACCCACGACATCTGGATTATTGCTTTTATCACATCACTTGTACGGGAGAAACTTGATTTATTCTCCATAAGTTTCCCAGAACTCTAAAGTTGGAAGGATCTTGGTGATCACTGTCTAGTCCAACCTCCTAATTTCAGAGAAGAAATCTGAGATCTAGAGAGGTTATGCAATTCGATTAATTTCTCATAGGCAAAGGAGGACTAGAAATTACTTTTGATTCAGCTCAGAGCTCTTTCTACCACACTGTACTATCCTCTTTCAAGGACACTTTTAAGGTACAACAAAATTTGGTTTTGTTGTCCATTTTTTTACTCACCACATTCGCCATGAAATGATTACCTAGAAAAACACCAACAGTAGCCAACAAAGACAGTTGGTCTTTCTCCTGTGGTACCCTCACTGAGGCCCTGTCCTGCCCTGCTGGGACTTGCCCTCTGCCCTTGAACCCAAACCCTCTCCCACAGTGAACTTCCATCATCCTAATTATCTGCCCTGTCACATGACTGTCCCTCCCTACAGAACCAACCTGCCCCAGAAGGTCCCAGCATTTGCCCCACAATGTCTATATTTGCTTCAACATTTTATGCTTTTCAGAGAACTGCCCTCACAAACAGTTGCTAATAACCTTAATCTTCCTATTTTCCCTTCCTATTTGGCATAAATAGCTATAATTCTGCCTTCCTCAACTGTAGTTTTTCTCTAGAATCTATATTATGAACCAGAAAATTGAAAGTGCAGTATTTATTTCCCACTTCCGAAGATTATAAACCCATTTTAACTTACAAGCTGTTAGAAACACAGCTGCTCCTTATGTTTTTAACTTGATCAAGAGGAAGAAAGCAAGAGGGAAGGTACAGCTTTCTGGTGACATAATCTTTATCCCCTTTTAGGGGTTGGGGTTTGAGGGTAAGGTAGTGGGTCAAGAATATCAGGTGCCATCGCTTTCTTGGGGACAAGCTGGCGTTGAAGTGACTTGTTACTGAAAGGGCCCAATGCCTGTACACAGAGCATGACAATAGGAAGAAAAGCTTCATATTTTCAGTCATTCTTATGATTTATCTGTTTTTATGGGCATCCCAGCATAGTCCACTTCATTAGCCGTTATAGAGATTTTAATTCTTGAGTTAATTCTGTGTTCATTCAACAGAATGAATATTAATCTCTTTCTAATGTAATTTTTAATTAAATATAGCATCACCATTATGACACCCAAAAGATCTAAGTAGAGTTTGAAAGAGAACACAGACACTATCACAATAAAAAATCAGAAAATTCTGCTCGCATTCTTTTTGAAAGGCTGATCACCTATGAAGTAATGAGAAAAAATTGTGAGATAATGTAGGACAGATCTAATTAAGATAATGAGCTATGATTGTGGACGTGATTTTCCAGGGTTAAAGATCTTAACAAAAGGTAATATATGGATATATTTTAAATATCCTCTTTGGTCTACTTACTTATATTAGCAATGCCTCTTAGAAAGGAAAATATTCATCAAAAGTAATGACCCCGAGTCTGCTGCAAGTGCAGAGTTTTAACTATTTTCCTATTACTTATTAATTTAGTACTTTGACAGACTTTTTTTATTTACTTTGTACATTTGACTGGAAACTTTTTTTTTTTTAAATCATGGCATTCAAGGGGAAAGAGACATTAGGATCAATGTTCGCTTTGTGCCTTAAAAGCTGTATTACAGAGATATTGTGATGTGGCTAGTACAGATTTAGATGGATATTTCTGGAGGAAACTAACTAATTAGCCTGCCTTTTACAGCAGTGGCAAGAAGACAAGCAGGGAAAGATGTCCTCGAGTTTTGTCAGTATGCCTGGGTGCCATCTTTGCTCTTCTCCAAAGACAGAACAACAATCACTTCACCCTGGGTCAACAGTGCTCAATCAGCAGAGATAAATATTCCCTGAGAAGTGCAGAGGTGCTGCGGGAGAGCCCCGGCAGGGTCTCATGGCTGCACTACTCCATAAAGACTCAGTGTTGTACTTCGGAAACTCAAGCTCTTCGACTGGCACATGCTAAAGCTGACAGGTGGAAGGAACCGTAATCCAAGGGTGCTAAGAGTTCTGCCCACATCCTGTGCCCTCTCAGCAGTGGCTCTCAAAGGGAAAACTCAAAATCGACTCAGTGAAGCTGGTGCTTCAGCAGATTCCATGCCCAGAGTCCGCCTCGCGTGTATGCCGCTCATGGTAGCCATGATTTGCATCAAGTAGCATTGTACCTTGGATTTGTTTTAGACCATGGAGCAACCTCAGCTCATTACCAGCAAGAAAACTGTGACTCTGGTGCTGTGCTTGACCACAGCTGCAGTGGACTTCCAGGCTCCATTAACTCCGCAGCCCCCAGGACCCTTCCGTGACAGCCTGTGCGGCTACATCAAGTGGCTCTTCACTGAACTCCTGAGAGCCTAAGGATCTGTGAAGAATGTTGGACAAAATAAAAGGATGAAAGACATAAATTATGCATTTGAAAGCAAAGAAGTTGTCAGTTCCTTGTTCTCTGGATTTTTATTGAATCTTGCTTTGCATTCCTTTGCTCTGCTATGTATCCTCTTCCTCCCCCTCCTTCACTCTCTAAATCTACACACATACACACACACACACACACGCATACATCTGTGTGGTATTGTGGGAAGAATATTATTAATAATCCAAAGACTCACACTTTCTAGTACTGGCACCAACTCTTATGAGCTGTGCAGTCTCAACAAATCACCTAACCTTTCTGATCCTCCATTTCCTCAACCTTGAAATTGGAAAAACACTATCATCTTGCAGGATTGATGCGAGGACTAAATGAGATGATGAAATTTAAGCACATTGAAAACTATAAACCTTTAGTCTGTGTACTCCCAAAACATAGTGCTGTCAACATGTTCCAACCATATCAGATAATTCGGGAAGCAGAGCCACTGGCTGGAAAGCTTATAACCAGTGATTAATTGATATCTTGAGGAACTAAAACAATGATTTTGGGGTTTGGCTTATTTCAAATGCAGCCCTCAGGGCCCTGGTTGGAGAGCTGAGGATCTGGGAAGAGGCTTGGACACAGGCACCACAACAAGAAGTCATAGGGACATCTTTTCTGAGGACCTGTATCCATCGAATACATTTAAATAGTTACCCATTCTTCTCACTTTAACACCCATGCTCATCCCACTAATTTTCTTTCCTCTCTCCTCTCAGAATCCAAAATGATAGAGCAGAAAGAGTATTATGGACTTCGTGGGCAAAGAGCTATGGCTCTGCCACTTAGCAAGTTATTTAACTCTCCAAGCCTCAGGTTTTCCTTCTGTAAAATGGACTCACTGATACAGTCATATTTACTTTAAAAGTACTTAGGACACAAATGTTAGGTTCCTTCAATTGTCTTCCAGTTGTTGGGGGTTGTTAGCAGTAGAGCAAACAGGACCCTCTAGGGGAAAATTCCACGGTGTTACAGTTGGGCCCTCCCACCTCCCTATCTGGACTGTTCCTCCTGGAAGTTGGCATTTCTTCACCCTAACCTCCTATTTTGGGTGGCATCACTCACCCCCAGCTGCCCAGTTGCCACCATCCCGTTACTGCAGTTTCCCTCATATCCATAAACTACTTCCACACACTTCCTCCAAATCTAAGATCAGCTCAGCTCATCATCAATTACTTTACTTAACATCAGGCTGAGAGTGACTGGTAGCCCATTAAACTTCCAGGGGCTATTTTTCTTTTAAAATCCACATCCGTTGCAGTGCTGGGGGAGGCAATTGGCACTGGCCTTAGAGTGAAGTGGGGAAAGCTGCTCATTCTCCAACACTTCAGATACAGAGACGAATGCCTTCCAGAGAGGGACTTTGCCTGCCTATCTGCATGAGTATCCCTCTGCCTTTGAGGTCAGTGTCAAGCCATGCCACCCTCTACCTGTCTCTACCCCATTATTTATCAACCGAGATATCAGCCAGGACCACAAACACAACAAGTCCAAAACTCAGCTAGGCACCTTCCTTCCCAAACCTGTATTCCCGTCCTAGTGAATTAAACTGCCGTAACTCCAGTTTGAAATCTGGTAGTTATCTAGACCCCTCCCTCTACCGCAACTCTGTCCTGGTTCAAATCCTGATTTCTGGCAATGGTCCCCCAATTAACCTTCCTTCCTGTAGTCTTACTTCCTCCAATCAGCTCTCAACAGGGCAGAGAGAATGGTCTTTGTAAGGAACAAGCGAAATCATTTTATGCTCCTATTCAGAACCCTTACATGTGCCCCCCTGACTTATAGGACATCTGAGTCCTGAGCCTGTCATCCTCAGTCTGCATGTTCTCCAGCCCTCTCACTAGTCCTTCCCAGTGTTATACTTGGTACTCTACGTGGGGCTCTGATCTTAAACACCTCCATGTCTGTGCTCATGCCACTCAGAATGCCTTTTCTTCCCTCCCTGCCTGGCATTCTTAGGGATTTAGCTCAAGGGCACTACTTTCTTGGCTCTTTCTACACCTTCCCCACCCCCACCACTACCCTGCTTCCTCCCTATCCCACGTCTCTATTTTATACAAATCCTTTTTGTAGTTAGTGCCCAGTGTAGTGTGTTCACAATCATTTGCTAACATATTTGACTTCCCGACTAGTCATGGAAACTTCAAAGATAAGAACTACGCCTTAGTCATCTCTGCATCCCCAGTGACTGTCCTCTAGCAGTCCCTCAAGTCTGTTTCTCCCCTCTTAGAAGATTAGAGTCATACATATTAAGGCCTCTCTTAAGCAAGTTGGGGGGATTTCATGATGATGGAAGAAAGCCTGTTTTGGAATCCAAATTTTTCTTTGCCCAGCACTAGCCAAGAAACAGTTGGAAGACAGTATTAAGTAATAAAAACACTAGCTAGTTGCCTGAGTGTCTGGAGTAATGGTTTATAATCCCAACAAGCCTTGGTACTCACATGGGTCTGGAGGCTGTTGTCTGATGCCCTATTTTTCTTACAGGGCTGCCCTTAGCACCTGAGTGTCCAATCCTTGCCTTCCTCTCTTTCCTCTCCTTCCAAATGGAGCTGATTTAATCATGTGTTGGAGAAGCATGTCTCTATACGTTCTGGGGACTGTAAACTTTGAAAATCTCGTTCGGTTCAAATGAATGCTCTCCAACGTATTGCCTCAAGGTATCTCAATATAGCACAACAGTAAGACCTGTCATATTTTGACATTGTATGTAGTGTTATTCCAAAGAAACTATAATTTGGGATTTTTTACCACTGCTTTGTGCCTTTTTCACATTTCTCTAAAGTTTGAATCTCAAAGTGCCATACCAGTGCTTTTTCCTGTTCTCATTGCCATTGAAGTTACTTTAGTCTGAGAGTCATATCACTCTTGCTTCTGATGACATCAGTTCAGTCTTCCCTGTTGAAAAGCTTTATTTGGGAATGTACTGCAAGTAGTAACAGCAAACAAAAAGTACATCCAGGATTTTTCAATTCCTATCGAAATATCAAGCCAATAGCTTAAAATATGGCTATTGAATATTTGCTGTTTTCCAAGCCCGCAACATGTGCAAACCCTTTTAAACCAAGTACAAATATAAATGCATTCTCTTTTCTTCTGACTTCCCTTATTATTTATGGGGATCCACCACCACACAAAAGAGAGGGGGCTTTCTTAGGCAAAAGTACAATGTACAAGATCAATTTCTTTCCAGCTTTTGCTCATTTGATTAAATTAATTATGTGAGGACAGAAGGGGATACTTCCACAAGTATGTGCATGGATGATCTGTTTGAGGATTTTGTGGTTGTTGTTGCTGTTGTTCTTACTTATTCCTTCCTATACCTGATAGTATGATCCTAATAAAATTGCTCTTACAGCCTGAAAGGATTTTTTTGCATCCTGGACGTACTGCCTTATATTGTATCGATAACTACTGATTAAAGGTTCATTTCCAATATTTGGGTGCAAAGGGTAGAGTCTAGTCAAAAGAATCTTAACACGATGGACAGTCTTTAGCTTGGATCTCACTTGAAAAATATAAGTTATGGCAGTTCATCTAGATACTTTTGTTGTGTGGGATTAATAATAACCTAAGCCAGACAGTTTCTAACTTTACAGCAGGTAAGTTTTATTGAAAATATTATTTTCCTTAAAATGCTGCCATTAATAACACTGCAAAACACCACTTCACGGGAAATGCTTATATAGTTAAAAAGTGTGTTTCCATAAAAGCTAATGAAGAAATGTACAAAGTCCCAGACTCTTAAAGAGCAAAGAAAGGGAAATGCCAACTCTCCAGCATTCAGGTGTCCCTGAATCTACTAAAGCTGGATGAATGTCAGAGCCAGAGACTCCCAGAGGCCTTCAGTCCTTTTCGTGTGAAAATTTAAATTGATTGCTGATCCTTCAGCTCTGTAGGCAGCAAAGGATGGGTTTTATCTTTTTTTTCCTCTGTAGGAAATTTTTTAAAGAGATGATACTTCCTAATGAAATAGAATATTCTTCAAAGAGGGAAAAAGTGGAAGGCAAGGGGAGGACCAACATTTAAGGAGGCTCAGTAACAGTGCCCATCCAGGTTCAGCCCTCTGCTAGGGAGGCTACTTAGTTCAAGGTGTTATGTCAGTTTTCTGATGGAATCTCACTGGAATGCATATTATACAGGGAAAACCCAGCCCAGGATCTCTATAGTTAAAATCTACGATGATAAATACCATTTCAAGTAAGGTCTCTATAGAACAGAGCTATTTCTATATGCCAACCATTTGTAGATCTGACTTAGCAAATGCCCTGAAACAAATAAGCCCAGTCAACAGATAGCACCCCTGGTACCTGAACGTGTAAAAGGCCTTCTCTATCATGACCGTACCTACTCGTCTGAACTATCCAACTTAGAACTCAATTTTACTTCCTTGAACTGATTCCCATGTGCCATTCTAGTCCCAGAAATTAAACATTAAAATGGATGCTTGAGAGAGAACCAGCTTTGGGCAGACTCCAATCACTGTTTTCAGCATAGATAAAAAAGAAGTTTCCATGTGCACCCAGGCGTGTTCCTTACACCTGTCCCCAGCACTCAGAGTTCTACAATTTTGGCTTTGTCCATGATCGTTGCAATCCCAGAGCACAGCCAAAGCCAGCAGGTCATTCTGACCTGGCTCTGTCAGCCCCCTTTACCCATGACTCATTATCTCCTCTCAAACAGACATCAGGAGTTAGTCCTTGAGCTCCGCAACCTTTCTCTCCCAAGGGTGCCCCGGAAAACATCAATGAACCTCTGTTTTTGATAATAACAGACTTAGTAATAAATATCAATTTTTCCACTGAAGACAAATTGGTAAATGCTTGATGAATATTTTTTAAAAAGCTTCTTAAAAGCATCAAAGAGGGACCGGCCCGGTGGCGCAGCAGTTATGTTCGCACATTCTGCTTCTCGGCAGCCTGGGGTTCCCCGGTCTGGATCACGGGTGCAGACACGTCAACGCTTGGCACTCCATGCTGCGGTAGGCGTCCCACATATAAAGTAGAGGAAGATGGGCATGGATGTTAGCTCAGGGCCAGGCTTCCTCAGCAAAAAGAGGAGGACTGGCAGTAGTTAGCTCAGGGCTAATCTTCCTCAAGAAAAAAAAGCATCAAAGACCTAACAGGAGGGTGAGGAATAACCAGGCCAAAGGGGAGGGAACACGAAGACAGTGGGCTGCTTTCGCCTGTTAACATTTGTCTGTCTGGAAGGAAAGAGTGGCTGAGATGCTGAGCTGCACAGTTAGCAGCACCTCCCACAGTTAGCAGGCTGGAGAGACAAAAGTAAGAGTCCAAGGCCCACCAAGGTTGGGGAACTTGTTCAACTACCCTCTGCTTTAGGCTGGGTCCTCAAAATGCCCCACCTTGGGAGTAACAGGAATCCCAAAGAAATAAAGCTGTCATCATTCACAGACGATATAATTCAGAATGTAGAGAATTCAAAAGAATCTACAAATTAGAATCTTATAAATAAGATCTACAAATCTACAAAGAATCTTCAAATTAATTAGAATTAATAAACAAATTTAGCAAAGTCACTGGATATCAGACCAAAATCAGTTGTATTTCTCTATGCCAGTATCAAACAACTAGAAATTGAAGTTTTTGAAACAATGTCATCTACAATAGCATCTACAAGTCAAATACTTAGAAATAAATCTAACAAAAGATATACAAATAAATCTAATAAAAGAGTCTACACAGAAAATGATCAAATATTATTGAAAGCAATTAAAGATCTAAATAAACAAAAGGATGAACCATATCAATTCTCCCCAAATTAAATTAAGCTATATTTCCAATGCAATTCCAATCAAAATTCCAGCAGTGTGTGTGTGTGTGTGTATGTGTGTGTGAGGTGACCACCCGACACTCAGGTTTTTATAAAAAGCAACAGACCAAGAATAGCCAAGACAAACAGAAAAACAGACAAAGGTGGCAGGTTTACTTTATCAATTATCAAGGCTTATTACAAAGCTATGGGAATTAAGCCAGTGTGCTACTGATGCAATAACAGACAAATAGATCAACACAGGGGTAGAAGGCCCAGAAAAAAACCCGCACATACATGGTCACTTGATTTATGACAGATGTGCCACTGTAGAGCAGTGGGAAAGGGTCATATTTTTTAAAAATGGTGCTGAGTCAATTGGATATCCATATGGAAAACAATGAAACTTGACCCTTACTTCACATCATACAAAAAAAATCAATTCCAGGTGGATTGTAGATCTCAATGTGAAAGGTGAAACAATCAAGTATCCCAAAGGTAAACCAGGAAAACAACTTTGTGACCTTGAGGTAGGCAAAGATTTATTTAACTACGCAAAAAACACTGACCATAAAGGGAAGATTGACACACTGCACTTCAATAAAATTAACCATTTCTGTTTATCAAAAGACACCACTAATAGAGTGAAAAGGCAAGTCACATGGTAAGAGAACATATTTGCAACACCAATAACAGACAAGAGACCAGTATCCAGAATGCAGGAGGAATGCCTACAAGACAATACACATGCCAGACAAATGGGCAAAACACTCGAACAGACACTTCACAAAAGAGAACATCCAAATGGCCAATAAACATACGAAAAGATGCTCAACTTTTTAGTAAATTGTTTTATAAATAAAATAATGAAATATTTCATTAAATTATTTTAATATTTTATTAATTTAATTATATATAATTTATATATAACATTATACAATATACAAAATAATTTAATTAACTTAATTAATAATAATATTACTAAAATAAATAATAACAATAAATAAATCAGGGAAATGCAAGTTGAAGCCACAATGGAATATCACTATGTACCCGCCAGAATGGATAAAATTTAAAAGACTGACAATATCTAGTGTTTGCAAAGATTGGAGCAACCAGAACTCTCACATACCACTTGTGGTAATGTAATTTGGTACAAGCAGTTTTGAAAATTCTTTGGCAGTATCTATTAACGTTGTACATATGCATGTGATCCAGAAAAACCACTCCTCAGTTTATAACCAACAGAAGTGTGAGCATATGTATACCAAACAAATTGTATAGGATATTTCTAGAAAGATTATTCTTAATTACCAGAAATAGGAATACTGTCAAAATGGTCACCAACAATAGAATAAATAAATAAATTGTGGTATAGTCATGCAATGGAATGTACCTATCCTTTGTTCAATTACTTTAATACATTCTTTAAAACACTGCAACTAATGACTCTGATCACCAGTTCCAAGCAATTCTCAGATACCAGCTGGGTGTTCCACAATTCAACTCAATTCTGACACTGCCTACCTGAAGAGAGCATCAGATCCCACAGGTTAAGGGCCCAGTCCTACAAGACTGCACTCCTCGTAACTTCAGACACCAGTGGCAAGCCCGGGTGCTTCTGACCAACCAGTAATAGATTGGAGGTCCCAACAAGCCCCTCCTTGGGTTTGATTAATCTGCTAGAGCAGCTCACACAATTCAGATAAACATTTTACTCCCTAGATTACCAGTTTATTAGGAAAGAATACAATCCAGGAACAGCCAAACGGAAGAGACTCATAGGGCAACTATGGAGGAAAGGGTGCGGAGCTTGCATGCCCTCTCAGAGCTCCACTCTCCCTCAGTCTCCACACGATCACAAACGCAGAGGCTCTCCAAACCCTATCCTTTTTTGTGTTTTTATGGAGGCTTCATTAAATAGGCATGATTGATTAAATCATTGGCCATTGAGTCAACTTCCAGTCCCTCCACCTCTCTGGAGTTCAGAGAGGTGGGACTGAAAGTTCCAACCCTCCAATCACATGATTGGTTTTCCGGGCAACCAGCCACCATCCTTCTGAGAGCCAAAAGTCACCTATTAACATAACAAAAGACACCTTTAAGGCTCTCATCACTTAGGAAATTCCAAATGTTTAGGAGCTATGTGCCAGGAACAGTGGAAGAAAACCAAATATATATTTCTTATTATAAATCACAATATCATAGCCACTAAATCAAAAACATTCAAAGAAAACTATTTCTATTAGTTTTAATAGAAAAAAACTAATGCGTTTTATTCCAATCATAAAGACCCAAACGATATTCACAGATACAAAATATATCGATTGAATAATGAAAACAACTTTATATAAGTAATAAACAATAGCTTAAAAGTAAATAGTTTGTGCATAAAATATAATGTGATATAAGGCTTATTGTATTCATTCTTTTTTCTTCTTTCTGCACCATTCTTTAAACAACTTTTCAATCTTTGGGGGATGATGGTTTTTTGCACTCAAACTGCTCCTACGAACAAAGTAATAGCACAGTAAAATAAAACAGAAGGCAAAATAAAGGCTAGACATGAGACCTCTTGAAAGCAAGTGGAAATACAACATTCACACAGCAGTCTGAAGAGGCAGGGAAGATACCACTTCAACCTCTCTCTTAGTGTATCCATGCTAAACAACAGATTTTGGGTTCATGCACATATGGCATACAATCAGAATTTGTTCTATATGATATTTGTTGACTAGGAACAATTGTTCAAGAATTTTGGTGAATGTGTCTGCCTGAAATGATAATGTTAAAACATCACTTCCTATAGCATATTCATTTAGTATGTGTTGAAGCTGAAAAAGTCATTCTACTGAATAAGAAGGAGTCATTCAAAAAAACTGGAATAAATTTTCAAGAGCCATTATAAATGAAGAGTTGTTAACTGAACAGTCATTAGGTAGGGTTTAAATCTGAACTACAAGCAATGAAAACAAACAAACTATTGCCACATGTAAGAACGTGGGTGAATATCAAAAATATATTGCTAAGGCAAAGCCAAATAAAAAAGAAGGCATACTGCATGCTTCTGTTTATAGAAAATTCCAAAGCATGCAAAACAATGTATAGCATTAGAAGTCAGCTTAGCGGATACCTCTGGGGAACAGAGGAGATGTCATAACTGGGAAGGGCCTGAGGATGGCTTCTGGGGTTTGGGTAATATTCTATGTCTTAATCTAGGTGATGGTACCAGGGTATGTTTTTGTGATAATTCATTCAATTGCATACTTGTGTTTTGTGCACTTTTCTGTTCGAATGTCATAGTTCACTAAAAAAATTTATTTAAAACAATTCTTTAAATATAACTGAAAATAGCAACAAAAATATCAAGTACCTAAAGAATAAAACTAATAAAAAATATGCAAATCTCTATGGAGTAAACTATGAAACTTTGTTGAGTAAAATGAAAGGCCTAAAGAAATAGGGATATCTACCATGTTCATGGATTGGAAGAATCAATGTTGTAAAGATTCAATTCTCCTCAAAATTGATCGCAGGCTCAACACGATCTCAATCAAAATAACAACAGATTGCATGTGAGTGTATGGTTTGACGAGCTGACTCCAAGATTTATATGGAAATGCAAAGATGTGAGAATACTTTATATTCTGGACAACCCAAAAGAGAAAGAACGAGATGGGAGTATTTGCTCTGCTGGATAACAACACTTAACATAAAGCTAAGGTAATGAAGAGGTTGTGATATTGGTGGAAGAATATCCAAATCAACCAAGAAAACGGAATAAAGAGAGCAGAAACAGATCTGTGCATACATGACAAAACTGACAGTGTAGACCAGTGAGAATGGGACCATGTTTTCCATAAATGGCGTTTGCACAATAGGGTTTGCACAATTGTACAATATGGGGAAAAAATGAAATCAGACCCCATGTCACACCACACAAAAACTCGATTTCAAATCTATTATAGACCTACATAGGAAAGACAAAATAATAAAGCTTTTAGAAGACGATACAGCAGAATATCTTCATGACCTTGAGACAGAAAACGATTTATTAAACAATGAGAAGAAAGAACAAAAGAATGAAAGAAAAAAGAGAGAAAAGAAAACCACCAAACCATCTTAGTAAATTAAATTGTACTGAATTAAGAACTTCTCTTCAAAAGCTAAAGGTATCACACTCCCTGATTTCAAAATATACTACAAAGCTATAGTAAACAGCACGGCACTGGCACAAAAACAGACACACAGATCAGTGGAACAGAATCGGGAGCCCAGAAGTAAACCCACACATCTATGGACAGTTAATTTTCGACAAGGGAGCCAAGAGCATACAATGGAGAAAGGAGAGTCTCTTCAATAAATAATGTTGGGAAAACTGGACAGCCACATGCAGAAAAATGAAAGTAGACCATTACCTTACACCATGCACAAAAACCAACTCATAATGGATTAAAGACTTGAATGTAAGACCAGAAACCATGAAACCTCTAAAAGAAAACATAGGCAGTATGCTCTTTGATATCCATCTTAGCAGCATTTTTTCAAATACCATATCTGATCATGCAAGGGAAACAATAGAAAAAATAGACAAGTGGGACAACATCAAACTAAAAAGCTTCTGCACAGCAAAGGAAACCATCAACAATATGAAAAGACAACCTAACAATTAGGAGAAGATATTTGCAAACTATATATCAGATAAGGGGTTAATATCCAAAATATACAAAGAACTCATAAATCTCAATGACAAAAAAGCCAAAAACCCAATTAAAAAATGGGCAAAAGAGGGACCAATCCCGGGGGTGGCACAGTGGTTAAGTTCACACGTTCTGCTTCAGCAGCCCAAGGTTTGCCAGTTAGAATCCCGGGTGCAAACCTATGCACTGCTTGTCAAGCCATGCTGTGGCAAGCGTCTCACATAAAATAGAGGAGGATGGGCCAGATGTTAGTCTTCCTCAGCAAAAAATAGGAGGATTGGTGGCAGATGTGAGCTCAGGGCTAATCTTCCTCAAAAACAAAAATGGGCAAAACATCTGAACAGAGATTTCCCTGAAGAAAATATATGGATGGTCAACAGGCACATGAAAAGATGTTCAACATCATTAACTATCAGGGAAATGCAAATCAAAACTATAACGAGACATCACCTCACTCCAGTCAGAATGGCTATAATTAACAAGACAGGAAATGACATGTGTTGGAGAGGATGTGGAGAGAAGGAAACGCCCATACACTGCTGGTGGGAGTGCAAACTGGTGCAGCCACTATGGAAAACAGTGCAGAGTTTCCTCAGAAAATTAAGAATAGATCTACCATATGATCCAGCTATTTGACTGCTGGGTATTTATCCAAAGAACTTGAAAACACAAAGGCATAAAGATACATGCACCCTTATGTTCATTGCAGCATTATTCACAATAGCCAGGACTTGGAAGCAACCTAAGTGCCCATCAAGGGATGAATGGATAAAGATGTGGTATGTTCAAGATGTGGTGTACTCAAAGGAATACTACTCAGCCATAAGAAATGACGAAATCTGGCCATTGATGACAACATGGATAGAACTTGAGAGTGTTATGCTAAGTGAAATAAGTCAGAGGGAGAAAGCCAAATACCATATGATCTCACTCATAAGTAGAAGATAAAAACAACAAACAAACACTTAGCAACAGAGATTGGATTAGTGGTTACCAGAGGGGAAGGGGGGAGGAAGGAGGGTGAAAGTGGTGATTAGGCACACGAGTATGGAGAGGGAATGTAATTAGTCTTTGGGTGGTGAACACGATGTAATCTACACAGAATTCAAAATATATTACGATGTACACCTGAAAGTTATATAATGTTATAATCCATTGTTACTATAATACAAATCAGACAGTTACTGCCCTATCGGCTCACCTGCCTGTAGGAGTCGCCTCGACTGTCTCATTGACTGCTTATAGTCTGCCATCAGCCAAGTAACGTGAGATGTACCCCTAATGGAATTGCATGTGAAAATAAGAGTAACAATTTCTCGAATGAGGGCCTAAGAGATTTTGGAGCACAGAACTTGTGAAAGCTACTTGTTACCACTTGGCAGCTCTATTTTAGATAGCACTGTACCGCATTTTAACGTGTAATGAAAATCATATGGTTGAGAGCCCAAACCTCATGGACAGGACACACAGGCAGAAACACCAGCTCACAGCATCCCAGCTGAGTCCAGCCTTGAAGACATCCCAATCCAGGTACCAAACGTGTAAGGGAAGAAGCCTCCAGATGGTTCCAGTCTCCAGCCATTCATGTCTTCCCAGCTGGGGTCCCAGACCTCATGGCACAGAGACAAGCCATCCCCGTCAAGTGCTGTGCAAACTCTTAACAACAGAGTTCAAGTACATAAAAAAGTGGTTTTAGTTTTATGCCACTAAGGTTTTGGGTGGTTTGCTACACAGCAATAGATAACTAAAATGCTGACTGTTAGAAATAAAAGAGGAATTGAGACACTATGGCATAAATTATGGGAAACTAGGAATAATGAAATTACCCCAACTAGTCATTATATATGTATAATGACTTTAAATGTATATAATATTCAAATGAGACTATCTGTTAGCAGATATTAGGAGAGGATTCTGGAAAGCTAGTTGGACCATATCTTCTTCCTTCCTCCAAGCCCATACCTGAATCTTGAATCTTACCACCCAAAGACCTGCAACATGAAAGGACCAAAGAGAGCAAAAGATAACAGAATTTATCGCTGCTGCAGTGTGGGCAAGAGATAGACCAGAAAAGTCAGATCTCTGCCAGGGGCACAGCTATTAATACTCCGCCCACTAATGGCCTGATTAATGATCTAAATATCCACTCAAAATAACATTTCCTCCTCCTAGAACAAAGAGCTTAGTAAAGAACTTCCGTTCCACCCTAAGGGCCATTACCAGCTCTAAGGTAAAATTTTATATGTTGGATCTCATTTTCCTATTTATTACTAACGCTAAAACGGAAGTTGCCTCCTCAAGCTAAGGATGTGCAAATCCTGCCTGGTGTGTCTGAGGCATGGGTGAGCTAGGTGACAGCCTTCAGTTAGAAACATTCCCTGGATCTGAGTCAGAAGGAAGGTGCATTCCCAAGGCAGTTCAAGTGTCCATCAGAGGATGGAGAGGCAGGGTCCTAGAGCAGAGGAGCCAGTGCTTACTCCAGGAAGATAAGAGCATCGGTCCAACGAACAGGGTAATGGGGAAATGAGAAAATTCGTAGTAGAGTAACAGGATGGGAGTGACGAACAGAACAAGACAAGATGTAACATGTGCTGCGACCCTTTTAATGTGGCACATGGTGCTTGATAGTGAGGCAGGCAAAACTGCTAAAGGGTGATAATTGGAGTCAAATTCCCTGCTTCTCCTGCTTTGTGAAGGAACCATCAGCACAGCCCAGATACCAGAGGTGATTTGAGCACAGGTGACATCCAAAGTAAAAAGAATAGATGAGATGATTTCTAGACAGAGGGACAGCAAGAACAAAGGCCCTGAGGCAGGAGATGCCCAATGTTCAAGGAACAGCAAGCAGGCCAGTAGGGCAGGAGCAGAGGGAAAAGTAATAAGAGATGAACACAAAGAGACAGGAAAGGCCAGATAATGCAGGGCCTTGATGGCTATTATAAAGACTTGACCTGTTACTCTGGGTAACCACTGGAGAGTTTAGAGCAGATAAATGAAATTACCTAACTTCTTTTTAGCAGGGTGACTCTTAAAGCTGTATTAAGAATAAACTGAGGGGGCAGCCCTGTGGCTGAGTGGTTAAGTTCACATGTTCCCCTTTGGTGGCCCAGGTTCGCCAGTTCAGATCCTGGGTGTGGACCTACACACCTTTCATCAAGCCATGTTGTGGTGGCACCGCACATAGAAGAGCCAGAATGCTTACAACTAGGATATACAACAATGTAGTGGGGCTTTTGGGAGAAGAAAAAAAGAAGAAGATTAGTAACTGATGTTAGCTCAGGGCCAATTTTCCTCACCAAAAAAAGAAAACAAAACAAAAGAAGAAGAAACTGAAAGAGTGACCAATCCAGAAGCCACTGCATTATTCTGCCCTTGATATATTGGTGGCTTGGCCTGAGTAGGGGGAGTGGCAAAAGTGGTTGGATTCTGAATATGAAAGTAAAGTGAAGTAAAATAAAAACATCAGAATTAGCTGACCGATTAGAAGTGAAATGTTCCCCTTTCTAGCATTATTTTTCTTCATAGCACTGACTTTCTGACATACTACACATTTAACTTTCAATGTTCTTATTGACCCTCCTACACAAATGAGAGCTACATGAAGGTAGGGAATTTTTTTTGTCTGTTTTGTTCACTGTTGTACCCCCAATGTCTGGTATGTAGGAGGCATTCAATAAATTAATTGCTGAATTGATCAATTCATAAATCAATTAATAAATCAATTAACTGAGTTGACTCATCTGAAGAATTTTAATAACTCAATTAAGATATTTTACTCTTGTCACATTCTCTTCCTTTTGTAGACATTATGTATTATAGATTTGATCTCATTACTCTGCCGTGAGTCACCTATCACAGTGAATTCATTTGAAATTGATCTACATTGCTTAGAAAGTGCCACCTAAATTACTTCTGCAGCTTGGTAGCCCTGTTCTGATAACTGGGATAAACAAACAGCTGTTGATGTGCTAGACTTGGAATTAGTTCATTACTGAGTTGTAATCGACTTGATTTAATTAGCGTCAGTGTCAGTGAGGCGTGTTCAAAAGGGCAGATGGTGTCACAACTACTCTCGTGTTGAGGTAACGTTGTGCCTGCTTTCTATTTTGAGTGTATGATGTATGAAGCTGCTTTGATGCAGCCATTTTGATGCCAGGACAATATGACAAGACTAACCTGAGGGAACCACTTTGAAGCAGGAACATGGGGACACCACCTAAAAACAAACCGTCCAATTCCCACCTTTCCTTTTCTGCAAGTGATGAGCTTCATTCCTTCTCTGAGATTCAAGGCACTGAGACTGAAGGCAAGGTAGAGCCAAGAATGAACTGAGGGATGGCCTGGGGTCAGGTTCCATTTCTGAGACTCATATGTGTCACATTTGCACATCTTAGAAGGGGACATCAATGATTCTAAACAGAATTTCTGTCATTCTCTGAATATTCACCTATGCCTCAAAAGATCTGTGCACTGAATGATCATTTGCTTTTATTTAAATTTCTTCAGTTGTTTAATAAGGGCAGTTTCTTCTGTTTTGCATATGAGAAGATGGACTCCTTTGCTTTTTTGCAATGCTTTCCTCTTGTTAGGCCAGCCTTATTTGATTAGGTTTTTATCAGACCCCAGAGATGAGGGAGGGGTGGGTGGTATCAGGGCAGAGCACATTTCCTATTCTCAGGTTCAGGTGCACAGGAGATCGTCCTGCAATGGGATGCCTGGTATTGAAGGGAGGTGTGGGGGGATGTTGGAAGGAAAGGAAACGAGAGGAATCGGGGATTTGGGCATGGTGGACACTGTTCTAGAGATCTACACCATCATTTCACAAAAGGGGCCATTCTTCTCTTTTGATGTGGGGTACGGGAAGTGGGTGGACCATGTGGAACAGGGAGAAGGAAGACCTGTTTTTTCCCCAGGGCTTGCAAGTACACTACCATCTCTTACCAACTCATCTTCTTCTGCTTCACTTCTCGCTTCTTTTCCCCCATAACTCCTCCCCCTCCAGCATTTTTGCCCTCTCCCCCACTGCATCTGTGCTCCTCTTCCAAGTACCAGGTTTCTAACCTCTCTCTAGTGAAATAATTAGGTCCCCATCAATCCCTTTTAACAATTCCCAGGCTGGAGAACAGACTGCAAATGGCTTTTCTCCTCTGCACTTAGTGTTGCTCAAGAAAAGGGAGGAGTAGGCTCTCCTTGGTGTCCTGTTGGCTGCGGCCTCCTCTCCCTCCCAGGGGGAGTCCCTGGGAAATGGTTGGAGGTGGTGGAGAATTTGGCCCTTCAATTTGCAAAAGCAACACAGCTAAGCCCAGTAGGAGTACTTTTCTTCCAAAGCTCTCTATTTGACTTTATTTTACATAGACGCCTTTCCCACCCTTACCCTAAATCATATGGCAGTTCATATGGCCACATTCATCTAAGAATATAGAGAATCCCTTCTTACATAGTTAGTCTCACATTTAAGGTGGTTACATTATATTTGGCATTACAAAATCTGTTTGTGTGCATGTGAATGAAATTGGTACTTATATCAGGAGTCTGAGCACAGCTTAGCTGGGTCCTGCCTACAAAATTGCAATCAAGGTGTTAGCTGGGCTGTGTTCCTTTCTGAAACTCAGGGTCCTCTGCCAAGCTCACTTGGTTGCTGGCCAATTTATTTCTTTGCGGCTGCAGGACTGTATGTTCCCTGTCAGGCAGCCCTCTCCAAAAGAGCAGGTCACATCATAAGAGCTTGCTTTCTCAAGTCCAACAGGAAAGTCTCTCACCTCAGAGGAGGCTCAGGCCCTCCCTGAAGTGCTTTCCTCAGATTAAGTCTGGCCTATGCAATAATCTCTTGTTTCCATATAACATAATTTAATCATGGGAGTGACATCCCATCACCTCTGGCATATTCTGCTGGTTAGAAGCAAGTCACAGGTCCCACTGACACTCAAAGAGAAGGTATTACACAAAAGCATGGACACCAAGTAGTGGAAAATCATTGTGGGTCACCTTAGGCTCTGTCTACCACATCACTTAAGATTTATTTAAAATAACTACATGTTTTGCTATGAGTATAAATGTAATCTGTTTTCATTAAAAACCCAATAATTACAGCAATAAATAAAATAGAAACTCAAAGTTTCTAGCAACTGGTTAGAGATCAGAGATAGAATGCAGAGATTTTGCATTCTGACAGGCTTGTCAAATGTTCTTCTATATTCTATTTTACATTGCACATTGAGTTATGTAAATAACAAACAATGGCCATTCAATGGATTCAGTAGAGGAAATGTTCTGAACCAAATAGATCAGTCTCTTAAAATATTGCTGGAAAAACATACACAAACCAGGCTTGGAAGAATCAAGGACTCATTTGCAGGCAACCATGAGGTATTCTTAGTGTGGACTAGAGGTGAAGAGAGAGGGGTATGTTTATATAATTTCCTTAATGTCCCGATTTGGCAAAGCCCTTGAGAATGCTGTGGGCAGCTCTTGGTTCCCTCTGCTTTAGGACCACTTCTGACAGATTCCTGGCCGTAGGGGCCAACAAATGTATCCATAGAACCAAGGCGTTAGAAACAAAGCAAAACCCTAAAAGATTATGAATATTTATAAGCACTGGATTTTTTTTTTCCAGAAATATAGCGTTCACTGCAGAAGGCCCATTGAGTGCAGACATCATGCTAATATTGCTGTTCCAGCACTGCCTTAGAGCTTTTGGTGTGCTGGATTACAGTTATCTCATTTATTCTAATTAATTTCACTACTATTATGTCCAAAGCCCCGTCTAGTCAGTATGAATGCCTCCCTCCTCCATATTCCTTTCCAATTTTGTGTGTAACACTGCAGTGGGCTATCACTATGCTTACTCCATTCATACCAAAGTGATAAAACGTGTCATGAATCAGAATACACTTTCCTCAAAGCATATTGGGCTGTAAGTCTTAAGCGAACACCTCTGCCTTACATCCTTCTTTCTTTATCTTCTTCAACTATTTCAGAGAATTTAAATTTAAATTGCATCTATTAGGGAAGACCAGAGATAACAGTTTTACATAATAATTTAATAGAAGTGGTATTGACTGGAAAAAATCACACTGCAGGCCTATTTAAATAACTCAGTGCACTGAAAATACAAAAAAGGCCTGAAACACGCAACTATGAGAGGTCAAAACAATTCCTTGTACTACAATTATGTAAGTTTGCAATTTGCTTAATCCCAGCTAAGTGTTTATAGCTAATTTAAGAAGATTAAATTACACCATAGTTTCTATGCATTAGCCAAGAAGAATGAAATGAAAACAATTCCCCCATATGGTGAAGTGCGCCTATAAGACTGTTTTGCAAATTTATTCAATAAATTTATGGAGCACCTAATAGATGCCAGGCACTGTTCTAGTCCTGGGATACAAAGATAAACCAGGCAGACAACGAGCTTGATATCACGGAGATATCTCGGGAATGTAGGAGACAGGAAATAAACAAGGAAATGAATCATTATGTAATTGCAGGTTACGGTAACTGGGGAAAAAAAAAACAGTAGAGATACAGGAATAGAGTATGATTGGAGGAAAGGTGAGGGATAAGGGGATTAGGAAAGGTTTTTTGGAAGAGGTGATATTTTAACAGAGACCTGAATTGGTGAGGAGAGAACCAAACAAAGAGCTAGAGGAAGAGCGTTCTAGGCTTTGGGAAAGCAGGTTTTCAGACCTAGAGGCTAGAAGAAAGGCCAAGGTGGCCGCATAGTGAACAAGGAGGAGTCGTAAGCAGTTAGTTTGAAGACAGAGGCAGGAAACAAGATAATGTAGAGCCTTAGAAGCTCATGTAAGCAGTCTGGATTTTATGTTGGGTGTAATGAGAAGCAATGGGAATTTTAGCTATAATCTGAAAATTCAAATATAGTGCTGACTATGCACTTGGGCTGCTCTAAGTGCTTTATAAATATGAACTCATTTAATCATTTAACAAGCCTATGAGATAGATGCTATCATTATCCCCATTTTACAGATAAGGAAACTGAGGCCCAGAAAGATTTCACATCATCACACATGCTTGTATATAGCAGAGCCAGGATTGTAACTAGGCCTAACCATCTACTTGATTTATTTTTAAAATTCACTCTGGTTGCAAAGTGGAGGACAAAATGTAGGAGGGCAGGAATAGTCCAGGCCAGAGATGATAGGGGCTTAGATTTAGGGATGACAGTGGAAGAGGTGAGAATGGTTGGTGTCTGCGTCCATTGTTTGTCCAAACTATAACAAAGTACCAGTGCTTTTGCTTCTACGAAATGAAGCTTATAATAGCAGAAAGATTATCTACAAATAGGAAACCAGAATTATGTGACCCACGGACCAAGAAGAAATTTTCTTGATCTTTCAGAAGATTAGAGAAACCTTAACCCTAGAAGATTAGAGAAAATCTGAGGTCTATAGCAGAGAGAAAAAAATAAATTTTTCTACCCGCATATTCTCTCCAGCTGTTTGAAAAAGGCACACAGCAATCCCCCTACAAGGATGCTCACGCACTGCCCTATCCCTGACTGCTATCCCAGTAGGATCTACTAGAGGCAACCCTGAGCTAGCTGCCTGGGGAACAAAGGCAAATAGGAATTTTTTTAAATACCTATATTACATATTAAATAATTGAAAGTTGAGGTAAACGCTACAAAGGCAACAAAGTGCTGAAATGGAGAGTGATAGGGGGAGCTACGTAAATGGTGAGGTCAGAGAAGGCCTCTCTGAGAATGGGACATCTGAACTGGGACCTGAAGAAGGACAGAGGAAAGGGTATTCCAGGCCGAGAGAAAAATATGCAAACGTCCTTGGATGGGATAGAGTTTAAACGGACCAGAGCAGATGCGGCTGCGTGAGTGACGTTAGAAAGATAAGCAGGATTGAAAGTCAAAGTTGGGACTTCATTGCATGTACAATAGGACGCCATTGGAGGATTTTAAGCAGAAGGATGGCATCATCATATTCATTCAGGCAGCCAGTTAACAATTATACACTGAACATCTGCCATTTGACAGGCACTACTAGGTGCTGGCACACGCATACCTTAGAATTTGGGGACAGATAACAGGCCATCCCCGATGTCACTGTTGAGTGCTCCAGAATCCATTCTCCCCATAGACTATCTGGGGGAATGTAAATGAAAGAGTAATATTTTTTAAATACAATTGTAAGTCTATCAAATTTACTTTGACTCCTAAATCCTTAAGAAATAACCTAGTCTGGCTCATCTCCACAGGAGCTGCTGAATTAAGGCTCTCTGACTCAATGCACAAATGAAGAAATGACAGTAAGGCCAACTGCAGCTCTAAAATGTAGAGACTATAAATGATTCCAGCGAAAAATGGTAAGAGTTCCTACAGTAAATATTTTCCTACAATCACTTATAAATAATTCAGATTTCTCTTTGAACCACCTGTCAGTGTTCCTTGGGAAACTAAACTGAGTATCTACCTGCCTATGACTCCACTTCCTGTTTCATAAGCCACAGTGGACAAGAGAGAGGTGCTCTCCACATTCTCTCTCCTTGGATCCACTTTCTTGTCCACAAACATCCCAGAAACCATAGACAGTAGTTAAGAAAAGAGGGTCTGAAGAGGAGGAAGTGGATAGGGAGGATCTCGCCATTCCAGGAGTTAAGGCAGTTTGGATGTGTTGAGAAGACTCCAGACTGGAAAGTCTAAAGACCTGGATGAGGTTCCTCACTCTGTCCCTTAGTAAAGTTTCAGGGAAATTGTTTAAAGTGCACTGAGACAGTTTTCTCATCTTACCTCATAGGAGAAAAAAAATCAGCAATAGACAAATTAATAAAAATAACCATTGTAAATAACTTTAAATGCTATGAAAAAAAATAAAATAGAGCACCCTGGGAGAGACTGGGAATGGTGGGAATTCTGAGTCAGCCAGATAGTTCAGAGAAGGACTAAGCCAGGGGTGCTGGTCACTCTGCACTAAAGGAAACATCAGGACTCTACACATCATGAGTCGTGAATATTAAACACAGGGAAAATAGTAAACATTCCATAAAAATGTACTTGCTCATTCATTCACTGGTGTGTAGAAACTAAGAGTTGTCTGAGAGAAGGAGAGTTGGGATTCAGAAAGCAGGGTGAGGGTCTCACCACCATGAAAGGTAAACCAGGAAATAGAGAAAAAAATGAAAATCAAGACTTACTGTGCTGCTGTCTATGTTTGCAAAAGGGAGCCCAAACCCAGGCCAGCGTGTTGTCAGTGCCACAGGTTCTAAACCAGAGGCTTCAGTAGTTGGGGGGTGTGCTTTTATTTCTGAATTCCCACTGGTCCAGCACCGAGGTTGACAGAAGAGTAAGAGTTGAATAAGTGAGAGAATAAACAGTTTGGGTTTTTTTAAAACCTCTATTTCCATTTTTTTTCTTCTTCTCCTCAAAGCCCCCCACTACATAGTTGTATATTGTAATTGTGAGTCCTTCTGGTTCTGATATGTGGGACACCACCACAGCATGGCTTGATGAGTGGTACTAGGTCAGTGCCCAGGATCTGAACCTGCAAAACCCTGGGCAGCTGAAGCAGAGCACGCAAACTTAACCACTTGGCCACAGGGCTGGCCCTAAACAAGTTTATTTGTCTTTAAGTTTAAGCTTTGTTAAAAACAAGACAATAGGCCTAAAATGGAGTTGCTTGTGCTAAGCCCCGCATTACTAAACCAAGACTTAAGTTACAGTTTTAGCTCTCCCAGAAATGGAATCTTAAACCAGTCAATCAGGAATTTCCTGATCAGCACTTGTTAGGTAATCTGCCAGATAGATGCCCACCATGCCCCAAAAGAAAGGGATCTTGCAACAACCAACCTGCTTTTTTTGCTGAGTATAACTTCCTTGTTCTGCTCTCTTCTGCTTATAAAAGTCTTTCATTTTGTACAGCTCCTTGGATCTCCTTTATCTGCTAGACTGGATGCTGCCCAATTACAATTAATTTTTGCTCAAATAAACTCTTAGAATTTTTTTTTTTTTGAGGAAGATTAGCCCTGAGCTAACATCTGCTGCCAATCCTTCTCTTTTTGCTGAGGAAGACTGGCCCTGAGCTAACATCTGTGCCCATCTTCCTCTACTTTATATGTGGGATGCCTGCCACAGCATGGCTTGACAAGTGGTGCATAGGTCTGCATCCAGGATCCAAATCAGCGAACCCCAGGCCGCAAAAGTGGGACATGTGAACTTAACCACTGCACCACCAGGCTGGCCCTAAACTCTTAGAATTTTTAATATACCTCAGTTTATCTTTTAACAGTTCTGGGGTCAGAAGAAGGAACCAAAGAACATCCCCGAAGGCCCCCAGGCAATGATCAACCAGACACAGATACCCGTGGAGGTCCTTGAGCTCGCTGCTTTCTCACTGCCTCTAGAGATGGTGGGTAAGTCCCTCTTGAATCCTGCTCCACAGCTTTTGTGTGAAAGGGCTTTCAGACTTTATTTAAGCATTTCTTTTTCCAGTCTGGCTCCGGACACCAACCTAAGTCAGACTGGATCTGATTTAGGGTCAGACTAGGTCCAGCTTAGAAACTGGATGGGGTTGGTGATCAGACAAGGTCTGACTTAGAAACTGGAAGAGGTCGGGGTCAGACTGGATCCTACTTAAGCTGGACTGGGTCCAATGTGAGCCCTCAGGTGAATAAAGTTTTGTTTCAAGGGTGACCAAGCAGGTTAACCTTACCAAAGATAATCTTGGATCACAGTGGCCACAGTGCAGAACTTTTAACCCAGATAAGCTTATCCATTTATGAGGTGCCCTAGAGAAAAAGGGGTCTCAGCCAAACACTCACCATAACGGATAAAGGAAAAATTACGTTTCCTCCTCTACAGTTTCCAGTGACCAGTTTGAGACCCACTGGGACACCCCATGTGCTCCAGAGCCTGGAGGCAGGATCCTGGGAAAACCGGCAGAAGCCGGCAAACAATGCAATTCTTACAAAGTCACCTCTACCAGGACTCTATCTGTGGTACCTGGTCAAGAGAGCAAGACAACATTTCCTGTTGGCTTTTCCTTTCCAAATTCAAATTGGCAGGCAATAAAAAACATCTGTAAGAATTAGATCTTTGAATTGTGACTCAGGAAATTTCTTTCAGGTTAATTCTTTCTCTCTCAGGGACAACTATTGCCTTCTTGTTTGTCTCATTTTGTACCCTGAGAACTTGGCTTGGCAAGATAGTTTGGGGACCCCAAAAGTATGGCTAGACAGCAATGTGGTTGTCCCCCATTTGCAGCTGGATGTGGCTATATGGAAATGCGGGCTGTACTCCACTTGCAGGTACGGTCCCACTGACTGTTTCCAGCTCTCAGGGGAATTGTTTGAGTCTTTCTTTGGGTTATCTTTGGGAGTGGCTCTGGAGTATCTTTTTCATCCTCTTTGGGGATGCCTTTTGTGTCCAAGGGGTTGCTCAATTCTGCCAGGAATATTTACTGTTTGTCCCAGCTGAAACACCACAATCGATTGAATTGATTTTTGCTCAAATAAACTCTTAAAATTTTTAATATGCGTCAGTTTATCTTTTGACAGCTGGCACTAATGCAAGCAGTTGCTTGGCAGCAGCACAATCTGCTTCAGAGAGGTAGCTCCAGACCAGAGGAAGTGAGAGCTTTGCCTATAGTATTGCATTTAAGAGAAAAAGGTTATCAATTGTCACTCACTGAAAACATGTTGTTCATTCACCTACTTAATCACAATTTTTTTTTTAAAAAAAATGGATAGTATAAACAATAAATTAGAGAGACCAAATCTGAACCAAAAAACTTCCAACTGGCCGGTGAAACATTACCAAGTGGAAAAGGCAGCCATTTTTAAAAACAAGCCTCACTCAGCCCTGGGAAAGCTTGAAGGCATATAAACCGTCATTAGCATATCTAGCCACCAGATGTCACCATTGGTTTAAGCAAATAGCTCTATCGAGCCCAAAGCTAACTCACACAGTTTTGGGTCTCAAGAGTCATTTGATGGCATTAGTTGGTTTCATCAACGATCCAGGTAGTTCCCAGCTATTTACTGAGAAATTAGGACTCATCTAATATCTTCAAACTCCCGTTCTAGTGCTTTTCTCAAGTATTTTTACTTAAAAAAAAAATGAAACCAGTTAAATGATGCTCTTTGTCTAGTAAACTACAACTAGGAAAAAGAATTATATCACAACTGTTGTCTGTGCCACAGGGCTCAGATCTGGGTAGGAGGGTTTGGTCACCTTTTCCCTTTTTAAAACAACATACTCTTGGATGTTGCCATTTGAAACAAATCTTCACAAAGGGAAAGGAAGTAGTGAAGAACTTGCCAATCAAAGTCCAGTTAAAATATACTCTTTTCAGTCAGGTGATTATTTAAACATTAGTCCCTAGAAAGCTGTTCATATTTCTGAAATTTACAAGTGACTTCTTCACTATACGAGGGTACCCAGGACAACTTTATTCCTTAGTTTCTCTCTTTTTTCCTTTTTTTTGAGGAAGATTAGCCCTGAGCTAACATCTGCCACCAATCCTCCTCTTTTTGCTGAGGAAGACCTGGCCCTGAGCTAACATCTGTGCCCATCTTCCTCTACTTTATATGTGGGATGCCTGCCACAGCATGGCTTGACAGGTGATGTGTAGATCTGCATCTGGGATCCAAACTGATGTGGGGACCTGGAATTGGCCACCCCAAGATATGTCTCTTTGGCATCAGGATTATTTGAGGCTGATTGCTTTTGATAAACTGGGACAGGGAAAGAGGCTCTGAGGAATGGAACTTGCCCTTTGTTAGGACACATTTACATTTGTAAGGTAAATCTCTATCTGTAAAGGTGCCTCCCTCTCTGTACCAGGAAGAAGAAAGGCGATGACCTTCTCTCTAGAAACTCTTAATCAATACCAAAGGCAAGGACTTAAATCTGCATTTTATTGTGCTAGTCTGGTAACCTCCTGTAACTGACTTCCCTCCCCCTCCCAATTTTGGCATTTCTTTAAGGATTAAGCATCTTTCCTTAGGCTAGGAACTGATTTCTGCGCTCACCTGTGACCGCCCAGCTCCAGACGATAGACTTGCCTCCTGCTACACCCACCGAGATAGCAGACCACTACCTGCTGTGTCCATCAAGCGCTGTGCCGACAGGGCAATCTTGTGACTATTGTGGGAGGGACATTTTAATCACATGTGAAACCCCCTGTTTGGGGGTATATAACCACTATGTGCACCCCACTTCTTCAGTGCCCTTTCTTCCTTCGGGAAGAAAGGCCCCAGGCCATGGTTCCTCATAAAGCTTTGTTTAATTTTCTCTTGCTATTCTGTCTCATGTGAATTTAATTCGTTCTCCGGCCAGACGAACCCACATTTGGGAAGAGGAAATGCCTTCCTCCCCTACACTGGCAAACTCCAAGCTGCTGAAGCAGAACATATGAACTTAACCACTGCACCATCAGGCCAGACTGTGATTAGTTTCTCTTTTTTGTGTGTGTGAGGAAGATTGGCACTGAGCTAACATCTGTGCCAATCTTCCTCTACTTTATGTGGGATGCCACCACAGCATGGCTTGACAAGTGGTGCTTGGTCACATGCCCAGGATCCAAACCTGTGAACCCCAGGCCACCAAAGCAAAGTACATGAACTTAACCACTATGCCACCACGCCGGTCCCTCTCTACTTTTTGACAAGTATAAAGAAGATGAAATGTTAATATCTTTTGTTGCTAATCCTTTAGCTTCTCTCTATAGAATAGCAAGCAGTCTTTCATTTACACAAATCCATTTTCTCTCCAACAAGACTCCTTCTGCATCCTCACCCACATTCTAGTATTCCAACAAGCCATTCTTGTACATTCCTATCTCCTTCCCATTCTTGTACCTTCCACTGCCTTCTCAGGGAGAAAACATCTAATAGATTTCTATTTCCTGAAGATACCGCAAGATATCTTGGAAGTTCTTCACTAATAGAAACCCTCAGTATTGTTTTCCCCACTACAAATGGAAATCTGGAACCAAGAAACAATACACGACCAAAGGAAGGAGCAATGGGGAAATCAACGAAGTGCGTGCAACAGAGATTGAGAAGAAGAAAATTCCAAGTAGGAATTTGCTCTTGGCTTGTTCTCTTTAAATCACACCCTTCTAGCATTGTGTTTTTTATAGCTCCACGATTTTGTTTTTCTTTCATTTGGTAAACAGAATTATGCTCACTATTCAAACAAAATGACAAGGAATTGCATGAGCCAAGATGAACAAAAGTGCATAGTTGATTTATTTAAGTTCTAGGAATAATAGTTGACAAGTTTGAATAAAATTTGCTGCTAAAAACAGGACATTAAAGATAATTTAAATATATTCAGTGAAGTCATTGATTCCAGTTTCAAGCACATTAAGTAGCTTTTTATCTCTAAGGTACCATCAACAGACCTCTCAGACATTCAAAATACCAGCATTATATCATTAACACATTTCTGGTCAATGAGTTGAATAATGTAGAACTTATGAAAATATGTATTGCCATTCTCTTTCAAATGAGCTGCATATTGCATCCATTAACGTAACTATATTGATCTAATTTCGTTATTTTCAGTAGAGTGCAGCTTGAAAATATAAAATTGACAAATGGGAGCCAAATGAGGAGAGGGGGCTTACACAAAAGGTCATAAATTATAAAGCCTCAATAAGGAATATCCTAGATAATTGCCATGATGTAGAAACGTTAAGTAGTATGCATTTAGGTTTTTTTAAGAAAAGGAGGGAAACATTACATGTTTTAACCATGTTCTTTCAGCCAGACTAAATCTGTTAGTAGTAGATAATTTGATCTCCTTTTCAGAGAGACAGTTTGAATTCACCCAAGTACCGGGGTTATTTATCACGTGGACTGTGGGAGGGTCAAATCAGAGCCTCAATCTAGACAGTGCTGGATCCCACCTCTGAAGATTTTGCTCTAACTGGCCTGGGGAGTGGCCTGAGCGTCTGAGATTTAAAAGCTTCCCAGGTGATTCTAATCACAGACGAGGTTAAGCATCTCTGAAGCAAACCTCACATTTTACACAAACAGATGTTAACACGTTACTGCTTTGTTATCATCAGTGTTATATATAAAGGGGTTTAGCTTCAAGTTAAGTTTAAAATGTGCTTGGGAAAATCTGTCTAATTACTGCAAAGGTGATTGCAAAATGAACATTCTTTAAAGTCAAAGGAAGAAGAAAATATAATTAGTAGATGCACCTTCACTCATGAATTACTCACTCTGAATTAACCAATAGATCCATTACGGAATCCCCAAAAGCCAGTGCTTTAAAACTGCACTGGTTTTACAAAAAAAAGTCAAACCAAAAAAATCCAATATCAAATAATTTGGGGTTAAATGCACTTTTCTTTTCTACAGGATTTCTTGGAATCTATAACATAATGATAGATTGTAAATCTCCAAGAGGGTTGGAATTTTCTGGGCGGCTTGCAGTGAGTGTGTTGAAAGATTGAGGGATCCATGGGCCTAGTGTTTCATGGAACACACTTTAGGAAATGCAGTCTGAGGATATATCCTTCAAGGCAATTAAGACTTAGAACCAAAAATATTATTCAAAGATTTTACTCTGCAGATCTGACATAGCGCTTGTTTTTTAATGTTCTCTTTTGGACATATCATTAAGTTGCCTTCAAATATTGGGAAGTTTTCTACCAGAGACCCAGCATAGTGGTTAAGATTACAAACTTAGGAGCAAAACTTCTTAGGCTCACATCCAGCATTTTTTACTTAATCTCTCTGTTATTTAGTTTCTTTACCTGTAAAATGGGGAAATGCATCATGCCTACCTGATGGTGTGTTGTGCCTGCTAAACTTAGGTTGTTGACTTCTGTTACAATAATAATAACAAGAGTGACATTTAAAAGTGAGGTATCAAACTGCCATATAAAGTATTTCAAAGGAAATTTCTGAGAATCCATCCCATGACTTCTGAACCCTCTGACCCGCTTTGAGAACATGAAAGGATTAAGAGAGGGATGGAGAAGGAGTATTTGTGAAGAAAGCACCCTGAACAGAGCCGTTGCCTTGTTAGTAGTCTCTACCACCCCACTCTATTGAGAAGGACTCGGGGGGTCCACTTGGTGATCCCGAGTGGTGCGTCCCTGCACTTTGGCAACCCCGGGCCTGCCATCTGCCTTCTGCCCAGGAAATCTAGAGAGCCAGGGATAGCTGAATAACTGCTCTGGGGGGAAGATCCATCTGCATTTTTTCCCCAAACATTTTCAGGGCACAGGACACTACAGTGTTTCCTGTGGACCAGCGGTGGGCACTGGATGAGAGTCTGGCCCAGTAGGAGTCCTAGAGGGGAGCAGCCAGAAGCTGGAAGTGAGGCCAGATTCCTAGGATCCAAAGCAGGAGGAACAAGTGGCCACCAGGAATCCAAATGGCTCTGCCAGGCGGCAACAAGGGAACTGCAGGAGGGAGGTCCCCAGCACCTGGAATCACAAAGACCCCACAAAAGTGTGCCCTGAGGAAAGAATCAGCTTTAAACCAAAAGACCCAAGATAGATAAATAGAGAAAGGCTACCGAGGACCTCTTTCCAGGGCAGACTTGCCGGAGAAGCAGGCCCACGCTGGGCAGAGGGAGGTTTGCCTGTTAAATCAGGGTCAGAGCTTGGTTAATATCTTGAGCCCCCAAATCTAATTACTGAATTGAGCCTGGTTTGTGATCTTAATTGACAGTAGGATGATCTATTACCTAAGCATGAGCATAAAAGTCTTGGGGTCTGGAGACATTTTCATCCAGGGGCACTCAGTGATTACTGGATAAATTTTAAAGAGGCAGAAAAGACAAAGATGATTTAACGATTTACAATGAGAACTGCACCAAATACATAATATATGTATATTTTTAGGGAAATGTTTCATAAATTCCCATGAACTAAGGGATGATAATACCCTCAGTTTTATATCCATGCTACTCAAAATGTGGTCCATGAACCAGCATCATCAGCATCATCTGGTAGCTTTTTAGAAATGCCAAATCTCGTCTTTCCCCAGAGCTGCTGAATCAGAACCTGCATTTTAACAAGATCCTAAGGGGATTCATATACATATTAAATTTAGAGACGTATCATCTTATACCACCCAGCTGTCCATAGGAAAGTCTATGAGATTTTAATACCTACTAATTGTAACATAACCAGTCCATTGAAGTCCTTCATAAAGGACTTGTCACAGCAACAAATATTTTACAGCACTTTGGCCTTTCAAAGCTCATTTTATCTGTTATACTCACAGTTAACCAGTTAACTCTTAATCTGGTTTAGGTATTTTACTCATTATCTCATTCACTTAGTGCACACACAACTGGTTAGACAAATGACAAGAAAACCCTGTCTCTAGCATCTGGCGTTCCCAGGCCACCTTCCAATTCCAAAGGAAGATTAGATAGTTCAGTGTCGGTTATTGGGTAATATATGCTCATTAGTTTATCTTTGCAATATGGCCACAGAGCTTTTAGATTCTGTAGATAGTAAATGAGAGACAGCTTTCCAGATTACCATAGCCTCAGGAAAACTTGCTTGGGTGGTCTTATCAGCAGAAATAGAGACAAATTACCTCCTGTGGTTCTTCACTCTTCTTTATGTCAGCCTCTCTCACTAACTGGGAAGTCCCTGGCTGCAAATTGAGGCAAATTGCCATTTCAACTTCAGTGGATGGATTCAAGAATAGAGCCTGCAAACACAGGTTTCACTTTGGCGAGCCATATAAATGCAACATGGTACCAGAGAGACACCTGAGACCCATGCCATGGTACTTGGAGGACGCCAAATCAATATTTATTGAATGAATAAATAAATCATAAATGAATAAATGAAATGAATTGGTCTGGAATTAGTTTCTGTTAGGCTAGTTTATACTCCCAAATCCCTAAGTTTCCCTGATGAATGAAATCTTTATGCAGTATGTCTTTTTCATTCCTTCTCACGCTTGAACTCACCTTATAGCTGTGGGGATTCCATTATGTTTCAGCAGAACAATATTGAAATCCAGACAAGGCCATCATCATAAGATCACTGGATATGGCGATGGAAGTTTAAATCTGGCTTCCATCACTTCTAATCTTGGGTAGTTACCTAACTTTTGGAGCCCCTGTATCCTCCCTTGTAAAGCAAGACTAGTAATGCCTCATCTAGAGGGTTATTATCTAATATATAGAGGGTAAGATCTGTGGAACTTTGTAGCATAATGTGAGTACACAGTAAGGCTTCAATACCTCACATGCATTTCTCATTACCTCACCCCCACTCTAGATGCATTCTTCTAGTTTTGCTTAAAACTTATCCCTCTCCTAACTAGATTTAACATCTGAAAGTAATTTAAATTGTCTATTTCTATAAATTTCCCTTAGAGGCAGAGCATAGAATTAGCTTTATCTTTCTACTTTCAAGTTCATTTGTTCATTCATTCATATGTTCACTCAAATAATCATTTATCGAGCACTTAGCAAACATCAGGTATAATCCCAACATATCCAACTAGAAATAAGCCTCATTAAAAGAAAATCCTATAGTGGGTCAGTCAAGATGCTTGCTGCTTGTTCTACTCTGCATCCAGGTCCATCTGCAAAGAAGTTCAAGTATTCATAATGGCAATGGAAATGGATCAATATCAAATATCTCAGGACTAGATATATAAAAATTTTCATATACAAGTCTTTTCATAGTAAAACATATTTGAGTAGAAAATGACATATATATCAAGTCATATTTATGTCCAATATTTTTTCATTTTATTTCATAGAGAAAAAGCTCTAATATTAGACTATCAGTTTAAGAGTGGGACATGTGTCAACATTTTTAAACTCCAATGGGTGAGAAGTGGCCTTTCCTAATTATAGTCTGAATACTCCAAGACGTTAAGCTATAGATGCCATGATTCTTCCTGAGCAAGACCAGTAAACATCGCACTAGTAACCACACAGGGGACATTTTGTTTACTCCTGCTCAATGTTGAGTTGCTTATATTGGGTACTTTTTTACATTCACGAGCACTTCAAATTCTACCAAACCAAAGCCACATGGATCGAACTAAGAAAACTAGTACAAACAGTCTACGGAGCTAGAGCACTATTTTAGGTATTGGATTAGAAGCAAAAATGATTCAGCCTCCATTACGAGTGACTTTCTAACCTATATCATTTGGGGAGGAGAAAAAACTGTCTAACTTAAGAAAAAAAATCTAACCTATAAATAGTGTGGGTGCTTTTCAACAATAACGGTAAACAAAGGAAAAGCAAGTGAAAAATAAATCTCAGAAGTACACGATCAAAGATAAAATACTAAGTCCCGAGAACATTGATTACCACAAAGATGAGTAAACTTACCAACTGTTCAAGACACAAGTTGTAGACTGTGAGGAGAGGATGGAACTTCCCCTGAGAAGAGTGATTGGCAAGACATCTGACGGAGCAGAAAGGGGATGGGACGCCTGGGTGGGACATAGGAGCAGAGTCTGGGGCTTCTTTTGCATCGTGCCATGTCTCTGGGTTTTTGGAAATAAGTGTGCTTAAACACAAACTATCAAGTGTTTAAAGAATGCTTACAATTGTGTTTCATCCTATTTAGCTGGCAGCAGGGTTTCAAAGTGATTCCACAGAGCATCACAAAGCTTAAATCTAGCAGAAATAAGGCTACGTCCGTGCTCATGATTCAGGTGAGTCCCCTTGCATCCCCAGCATGCTGCCTGGCTCAGAGCAGGTGTTTTCAATGGAGGAGACTGACCAGAACTAGAATTTTGTTTACATGTTCCTGCATCCCAAGATTTTGGCATTAATTGTCCTTTTCATGTATGTGTATGTGTTTCCCCTAATGGAAATTGAGCTAATAAAATAGACTTTATAAAAAGGGCCAATAAAGTTAATGATAGTTTTTCACATTATTAAAATGCAAGATCCAACACATACATGACTAAAATAATTCTTAAATATTATTTAAAGTTAAATTCTATTTGAAATAATGAAATGAGCGCTAACTGTGAGGCCCAGGTGCCACTCACCTCTTCTTTACTCTAGCATTTCCCACCCAGAGAGTAAACATACAGTGCAGGTAGGAAATGAAGCACAGCTTGATAAATTTTGGCAAGTAACTGTGACAGTCTGTGATGCAGCTTTTAAGAAAGCTAGATTGGAGGACACAGCTTAGGCCAGAAGACCTAGGTAATTTTCCTGTTTCCCCACACGGACCTGCTATCTGTTTCACTTCTGATGTCAAAGTGGGGTTATTACAATGCAACGAGAGAGGAGACCAGCACAAAACCCTTCTGCAACACCAGGGTAAAGGAAGTACCAGGGTCTAAGAAGGAAGAACGCATTGTCCCCTTGCCTGATGCCAAGCTGTCTTGTCCCTTGCTGGCTTATGTGCCAGTGGCCTAAGTCAGATTGCCATCTGAGTAAAGAGAATGCAGAGAGAATGTGGCTGGGCTACTCCCCACACAGGGAAAATGCTCTGGCTCTCTTACTGTACCAGCGCATGGATTACAAAAGCAGATGAGAGTGTGAAAAACACACCCCAAACATGAACCATGGCCTTCCACATGGAGACCCTGCCCAGCAGTAAAAACGTGGCTCAATCAGCGTGAGAGTCTAGCCAATCAGATGAGCCATTTGTCCCTCAGGGACAGAAACCAAGCATGTGGGTAGAGGCAAAAAAGTTCTCTCGCCAATATCTCCCCTCACGGGGAAAAAAGGCCAGAATCCCCTTCTCTGTTGGTTGAGGCTGCCACGTGACAGGGGCAGAGGTGAAGTTTCCCCCTGTGTAGTGTCATAAGTCATAATCAAGCTTCCAGCAGAAGTTCTAAGGTCTCCTGAATTCATGGAATACAGTCACTAAAACTAAAGCAGAAGAAAAGAGGAGGTTCTAAAGGAGAAAAGCTAAATCACAAGCCCTCAAGAAGGGCAAAAAGTAGGTTAGCTGTGATCAACTAAACTCTCTCTCTCTCACACACACACACACACACACCCCTTTCCTTATTCCCTTGTTTGTCAGTTCCATTCTTCTTTTGTCCACCCCCCCAATCCCCTACCAGCCCTCAGTTGGCTTCCTCTGCTGAGTTACAGAGACTTCTCTCCTCCATCACCAGCTTGCAACAGGCCAAATGGAGACTTCAGTTCTCAAATCCATTTGACCTTTTAGGTCCAGCATCCACCATTAATTGGCAACTTTTCTCTGTGACTTTTAATTCCTATCTCATCAAATCAGTTCATCTCACTAGGGAGAAGTTATCTTACTCCTGCATATATTAACCTCTCAAGAATACCTATACACGAGGCTTTTAAACACATGAGTCTAAAATGGTTCTGACACCAATTCCAATGCGGAGGGTCAGGGGGAGCAGTTCCCCCACCACCATCAAGCCATGCTCGGGACACCAGTTGAGTGTCTTACAATTTAACTCAATTCTGATACTATCCACCCAGAGATAACATCAGATTCCTCAGGTTAAGGGCTCAGTTCTACAAGACTGCCCCTTCTCCACCAATTCAGACTTCAAACACCAGTCCAGGTTGGTACCTGTGTTTCTTACCAGACTGATTATAAACCAGAGGTTCCCACCACTCTCTCCTTGGGTTTGATTAATTTGCTAGAGTGGCTCACAGAACTCAGAGAAAAATTTTACTTACTAGATTACCAGTTTATTATAAAAGGATATGACTCAGGAATAGCCAGATGGAAGAGATGCATGGGGAAAGGGCACAGAGTTTCCATGCTCTTTCCAAGTACACCACGCTCCCCAAATCTCCACATATTCACCAGCCTGGAATCTCTCTGAAGCTTTTGGGTTTCTATGGATGCTTTGTTACATAGACGTGATTGATTAAATCATTGGCAGTTGGTGATTGATCTGACCTCCAGCCTCTCTTCCCTCCCTGGAGGTTGGGGGTGAGACTGACAGTTCCAACCCTCTAATCACATGGTCGGTTCTCCTAGCAACCAGCCCCCATTCTTAGTTCTTCCAGACGTCACCTCATTCACATAACAAGACACCTTTATGGCTCTCATCACTTAGGAAAGTCCAAGGGTTTTAGAAGCTCTGTGCTAGAAACAGAGATGAAGATAAAACATATATTTCTTATTATAAATCACAATATTACAATTCATAAAATGCTGGCCAGTCCTGGGTCCAATCAGGCAAAATGTGGACACTGAGGGCAGCAGAGGCCAAAGTCAAGAATTCCTCTTGAGCCAGCTCTGATGGCCTAGCGATTCGTTTGGCGCACTCCTCTTTGGTGGCCCAGGTTCAGTTCCCAGGCACAGAACCACATGACTTGTCTGTCAGTAGCCATGGTATAGCAGTGGCTCACACAGAAGAACCAGAAGAACTTACAACTATACACAGCTATGTACTGGGGCTTTGTGGGGGAAAAAGGAAGGAAAAAGGAGAGAGATTGACAACAGATGTTAGCTTAGAGTAAATCTTCCCCTGCAAAAAAGACAGAATTCCTTTCACAGTTGTTCCAGAATGCCCTGGACATTTAGTTGCTCTAAACAGTACCCTCTTCTCTACCAATGCTGGCTGAAAAGACCTGGCTAATAGCAATGGCTTCCAATTAATTAAACCATCTGAGCAAAATGTCCACTTTTAATTTATTTTCTATTTCTCCTGATACTTTTCTCAGAGTAATCTATAAAGATCTAAAAATAAAACTTTTCATTTGAAAAAGATCAGTTTTTAGCGAGTAGGATAATTTTAACATGACTGCCAAAAATTTTTCATGTGTCTAGCTTTTTTTATGCTACATGAAATCATTGATTTGACCAAGTTGGTGCATAATAAATGATACTAAGTTACAGTTATAGTTCCATGTGTTTAACTTGCCATTTTAAATAAAAGTATTACCAGTAACAGTCATCAAGTTTTCCATAATTTTTGCAGATCTTAATGAAATTTTATACATGAACAAAGACCCTATAGATGGATGATTTCACTGGGTATTTTTAGAATTATCAGAACCACTAGTGTATTTAGTTAGTAGTTATGTCTCTTAGATCTATAAACACACTACAGTTCAATTAACTATGCAAGAGAATAAGGTTCAAATCAGAGTAAGAGAGTTTGTTTTAAGTGTACTTTTTGTGAGCAATGTTAGAAATATAATCCAAAAAAACTGCAATTGAAAAGAAACAATAACAAATAAACAACCTAACACAGTGTCTGACCCAGGATAGGTGATGCATAAATGTCTGGCTGAATGAACAGACACAGAGAAGACAAATAACAGAAATGTGGGATGTGTAAGATATATATATATATGAAGAATTAGAAAATAACTTTCTTTACATAGAGGAGACAGAAGAATATGTTTTTACATTCAAGGGATCTCAAAGACGATAAAATAAATAATGTTCAAATAGCTCCTGGAAAAATAGGAAAGTAAAGGAAAATCATTTAGATCAATGTATAAACATTTTCATTCTCCATTATTGATTTGACCTGACAGGAAATAATAAAATCCAAGAACAATTACAGGTTTAATGTATTGAGGAAGGAGAAAATTTTAATTAAATTTTGCAAACAGAATAAATCTCATTTAAGTATGAATGGCTCTTCAGAAAGGAATTAATAATAAAAATGCTGGTATAAGTTGAAAAACTCAAGCGTATTGAAAAAAATTAAGAAGAAAAAGGCAAAATTAATTTATAAAGACAGATTATTCCAACACAATAGATACCAATAATGCAATAGCGGAGAAACATAACAGGAAGCCAGGAAGGAACTAGTTTCACAGTAATAGATTTACAGAAAGAGAAAATGTCTAAAAGAACCATTAGGAAATTTCCTGGCATAATGTGGGTTAATAGAAGCTGAAAGTGACATTTATTTTATAGAAAATACACACACCATAGTATGGCCTATGCATAAGAAAGATTTGTTTAGAGTTGATATTTGCTTCTTGTTGGATTCCTGAAGGAGAGCTCAATCTAAATAAAGAATTTCAACTTATGATTTTTAAATTGTGTTTACAGTAATTAGTATGTGAAAGATGAAAGGACAAAGAAAAAAATAACTTGTCTAAAAAATATATATCTCTGCATCAAAGTGTTTCATGTTGTTCCAAGCCTTTAAAAACATCTATAAGATGACACAGCATCAACAAAGATCAAAGAATGATATTATCTGCCTAAGTAAATCCTTTTTCTTTTTGATAAAGGAGAGAAAAAGCAAACATCATAAAGCTCTGCCAAGCTCACTAAAACTCTCAACTTTAAAAATTGGGAAGAGAGGTCATTTTCTACAAGGCAAATAATTCAAAAAGTCAGGAATTTTTTAAGGAACATGAATTCGTCCATGTCACCATGAGTGTAATTTGCTAATTCTGCAGCAAATACCTTTTCTTATTAGTGGCCCGAAATAGTTAATGCCTTCCTCCTCCCTGGTAGGTGCCTACTTTTCTGACACACTTGATCTGTTCTCTACAATGCAAACCCAAAATTAACTGGCAAAGAACAAAGTGAAACCTTATCTTCAACCACAAAAGTGACTCTAAACACAATGACAATCATGCCAGACAAAAGAGACATAATTTCATATTTACAGTCTAACATCACTTAAAGATACTTTGAAGTAACTTTGAATGAAGTAAGCATTCAAGGTAAAAGTGTTCCTGGTTGAATTGCTAAGCTAGCATCAAAGTAAAATACAGGGTTTCTTTTTTATTTTGTTTTATTTTATGTGATGTTGAGCTAAGCATCTGTCCAGGCAATAGCAAATCCCACTGGTTGCAGGAGCTGGGTTGTCTCTGCATTTTATGGATAGTACGAGGAATGAGGTCCATGGTTGTGTTCTCTCAGCTTCTGACTTTGTCTTCTGGATTACTAGATTAATATTGAATAAATAAATGGCTAAGGGGAGACAGGGAGGGAGGGACAGACGGAGGGAGAGGGAAGGAAAGAACTTTTGTGACTTAAAAGTGCTTGAACTATCCCACAAATCAACAGGCAAAATAAGCCCACCAGAGTTTAAATGAATTTTCTGGGGTACAGCAGGCAGGCATTCCTCCATATGAAAAATAAATGGACTTTGATCTATTTTTTCTTGCAGCCTAAAATTTCTCATATTAAACAAAGACTTTTATGGCACAATCAGTTTAAATATGAACTGTCTGAGTCGCTATGACTGAAATTTAATTTTGCTTAGCAGGGTTTCTCAAATGTGGTCAATGACTGACTCTATCATGGTTTTCCTAGAACAGTGCTGGTTTGCTTCTGTCCTTTCAGAGTAATTATTAGCAGCAACTTGCTTCACTCTCAAAAGTGTCCTGGTTTAGAAAATAATTTATATGGTCACTCAACCAATGACTAAACACGTTTGAAAATCCTGGTTCTTATTAAAAGTAGAGCTTCCTGGGTCCTACCTTGAACCTAATAAGTTAGGACATCCGAGGGGCAGGCTTAGAATATGCATTTTAACAAGCATCCCCTAGGTAATTGTTAGGATTACTAAAATTTGAGAATTACTGAATGCATTGATAAGAGAAGACATTAGATTTCAATGAGGAGAAAGCTGGAAAGGCCAGTGAACGAAAATAAACAGGATGAGGTGACATTATTGAATAATATACCTAAAGCCACCAATATATAATTTTGTTTATGTGGCAAGTTTCTTTATGGCCTGTATCCAACATCACCAGAACATCTATCTTTGCCCCAGTGGCAGCAAGATTGGTAAAACAGTACAGATATGAGGAAGCTGGCACGGGAGGACTTCCTCCAGCTTCTGTATTTACATTTGCTTTGACCTCTGCCCTTCATTACTCCAGGTCTATGCATCTTCACTTCCTGTGCATCTGACCCAGTTCTCTCACTAGACTAGCTATCCTATGCTACTGATCATTCCAGATGGCTTTTTTTATCCCTCCCTATGCCATCTCCTCTGTAGATCCAAATTTTAACTTTAGAAAAACAAATACTATTATTCCAGTAATCAATGTTGAGTTTTTTTCCACGAAAGAATTAAAGGAAGAAGGAGAGCAGGGTAACCCCATAAAGAAAGAGATTAACTTGGAAGCTTTTCTTCTTGTAGCTTTCCTCTTCACATATAATTGATGATTTTTAGTTAAAATTGAGCAAGCACATCTAGGATCACCATATACCTAGGTAGTCTTTAACTTCTATATTGGTTAACTAATGTTCTTTGGTTGTGAGGAACAGAAGACAACTCTGGCTAATTAGATGACACGGGAAGATTATGGGATGTGTTCTAGAGCATTGCAGGAAATCCAAGGAAGGAGCGAAAGTCAAAGGCTCAAAAGGACAAGAATGGGGGAGGCTTCAGGGCCTCAAGGAGTTTACAGATGTCTCTCTAGAATTTGCCACTAATGTGACTTGGATCAAATGGCTTCCCAACTCTCTGTCTCACCATTCTAAATGTTAATCGTCAGGATGCAGAACTAAGTCAGGTGGCAAAACCTGGACAAACATCTATGGCCAGGTAGACAGAACACATAGCACAGATTTGATCTCCTGATGCCTGTGTCTATGGGCAAAGGAAAAATCTGTCTGACAAAGGAAAAATCACAGCTGACCATACAGCCACTCCAAAGGTATCTGCTATAATCCACCCTCTGGCTGTCCAGAACACACACACACACACACACACACACACACACACACTCTCATATACATACGTTTTCTTCTCTATATCTAAAAAACACTCATAACACATGTTCCAACCAATGCTCACACAGCTGCAATGGGAGACAACCACAGTCGTCCCCAGCCACTGCACACAGAGGTGAGATATCAGCCTTCAAGTCGAGGACCCCTGGCTTATGTTCATTCCTCTTCAGTTCAGTCACAATCCCATCTCAGTAGTTTACAGCCTTTGAATGACATGATAAATACATCCACGACATTATATACCCCTGGAAGAAAGAAAGAGGAAAGAAAAGAAAAAATTTAATTACTATAATTCTCATTTAAAAATGAAACATGAGACTAAATAGCATACTCTGCATGGAAATACTGGTACAAGCTACAGGCCTCCATTCTGCAGGCATTCACAAGACTGCAGCTGACATACATGATAGATTCCTTCTCAGCTTGTTCCAAGTTCCCCCGGCTTTCAGCCAACACCACAGCTTGCCAAGGATCTTTGCCCTGATTACACAAAGAATCCAACACGTTCAGGTGGTAGTCTCAGCTCCCAATTCAATAAAATCTACATTTTTTTAACCCTTGGATGAAGCATTCCTTCACTGAGTACTGAATTCCTTAGAATTAAAAGAGTTAAAGAAATAATTTTAAAGAGTTAAAGCAAAAATTCTGAAAGTGAAAGAGTAAGTGTAATTGCAAGATGTGCCTTCACCCCTAGGTCCTAGGTTGTATTCTGGCTGTGAAAACAATATCAAATGTATTGGTCACTGGTTCTACTCATGCTCTACATCCTACAACATAGCACACCAATATCACAAGGTGCTACTTCTTAGAAAATGTTGTGGCTAAATTTCCAATAGGTCATTCCAATAAAGCCTGGCTTCACCACGATGACTGGATATTTATGCAGTAAGGTCATGAAGTTAGTTAGCAGCCTACTGTCTTGCTTGTTTGCAATGCAGTGAGTTCATCGGTCAGAACCTACGTATGGAATCCTGTGATGCTTTAGAGGCATATAAGCAGGGAAAGCAAATCCAAATCCAGAAAGACTATTCCAATGAGGATAAATTGCTGCTCCTCCATGATGAAGAGGACTTCCAACTCAAAATAATTTATCTGCCACAGGGTAGTTACCCAGGTCTCCTAGAAGTGCATTGCTGCTCACTGTTGCTAACAGTCTAGGGATCAGGCACGGTGAAAGGAAATTTATGTTGTTGAGTCCAAGCATCACTTCCATTCTGGTCATCATAGCTGTTATGTCCATGAACCAGAAGACTGGTTGGAGAAGGCGGATGACTGACTCTCAAAAGGAATCATTTTGTTCTTTTGGTTATTAAGAACCTCTTCTGCAATAGTGGCCTCTTAGTGAAGATTCACATGGACAGAGATATCCTCACACTCTGGGCCCATTCTGATGGTCCATCCACCCTTCCCTAAACCCTCCTTGGCATCAGTTTTACAATCCTGATCCTTCTAAGTCCCTGACCATCTAGTCAGACCAGGACTAAAAATGACCTATTATGTACTCATTCAGCCTTAACCATCTCTAAAATGTTGCCACTGTCTCAAACCCCTGCCCTAGAGTATCCACCATTGTCCAAGTCACTATGGTCCTTCCCTCAGAGATATCACTGACCTCCCCTCAATCCAGCAATGAAAGGGCTGTCTGGAACAACAGAGAATTTTCATCCCCAGTTCCAGTACTAGATTCCAATTGCCTTACTTGTTACAGATTTTGAATATCACCTCTGTGCCAAACAATTAGCTGAAGAATCAGTATAGATCCTGACGTCAGGTAAAGTGGACAATAAAATGTTTCTTTATATGCAAAATGAACAATAAAATCTCTGCTCAATATATATATACAATGGAATACTACTCAGTCATAAAAAAAGACAAAATCGTCCCATTTGCAAAACATGGATGGACCTTGAGGGTATCATGTTAAGTGAAATCAGCCAGAGAGAGAAAGACAAACAGTTCATGATTTCACTCATGTATAGAAGATAAACAAACACGTGGATAAAGAGAACAGATTAGTGGTTACCAGAGGGGAAGGGTGTGGGGGGTAGGCAAAAGGGGTAAAGGGGCACATACGTATGGTGACAGATAAGAAGTAGACATTGGTGCAGAGCACGATGCAGTCTATACAGAAACTGATATATAATAATGCATACCTGAAATTACACAATGTTAGAAACCAATATGACCTCGATAAAATGATTTTTTGAAAATAAAAAAATTCCACTCAAAATTGAAGTATTGTAAGCATTTTTCTTCTCAATTACAGTTCAGGGCCACCCTGAAGAACAACCGCACTTCCTTTCATCTGTCTGGTGCCATGATATCGTGCAAAGTCATCTGTACACCAGGTTCAAGTTACTCTGTCTCTGGTACACTAGTCATAGGAAACTGCCTATGAGGCACAAGGAAGAAAGAATAGTATAGGAGTGCACCACCTGCTCACACAACTTACCTGTGTCCTCAGGCTTCTCACAGGTTCAGCCTCATAGGTTTCTCTTCCTTCTCAATCCACTTGATGTAGATTACTACTGGGAATGCCTGGCTTTATGGCTAAGTGTATGTGACAGCACCATTTTATGTCAGACATCAAGGTACCACGGCCTTCTTAGGCCAGATGGTTGCATGAATCAGTCTCTACAGGAGCCTAGCAACAAGCCAGGAGTCATTTCTCAAAATGAAGGGTAATCTGCTAAAGGAGCCTTTGCATTTTCCCAAACACAAAGGGTCTCCTCTGTGATGGCCTTGCTGGGGCTTGTCATGGGCTCTGTACAGTGTTTGGACAGGCCACAGACCATTCCAGCAGCACTGGATCTGCTGGCTCACAAGGGCTGGGGCAAGCTGCTTACCTGCCAGCCTGGGCCAGCTGGAGAGCCCCTCTCACTTTGGGCCTCACTCCAAACTGGTAGCTTTTGGAGATCACTCAGAAAAAGGTCGGCATGTGACACCCAAAAGTGGCAATACTGTGTCTAAAATCCAAAGAGATTTCAAATCACTGTGTCTTGTAAATTCTCTTTAAAAATTTGTGAATGACTGTTTCATTACCTCATATAAATTACAAACTCAATATTTAACTTCAAAGTGCAAAAATTTCAAAATGCTGCTCTATCATATTAATCAAATTTGGTGATTATTTTTCTCCCACTTCATTTCATTCATTTATTCCTTTCTGATTTAAACTTCTACTGGGGGCTGGCACCGTGGCCAAGTGGTTAACTCAGCACACTCTGCTTTGGAGGCCCAGGGTTTCACCAGTTTGGATCCTGGGTGCGGACCTAGCACCATTCATCAAGCCATGCTGTGGCAGCATCCCACATAGAAGAAACAGAAGGACTTACAACTAGACTATCTAACTCTACTGGGGGCTTTGAGGAGAAGAAGAAAAAAAAGATTGGCAACAGATGCTAGCTCAGGGCCAGTCTTTAAAAAAAAAACTTCATCTTCTTATAAAAGGGATTAAAAGTGTCTTGTCACATCACATTATTGTTTTTTCCTAATAAAATGGTAGCAAGAAGTTGAAGGGTAAGAGAGTATCTTATAAAATTCAAGTAAGGAAGTTCATCACTTAGCTGCTTTTAGTTTCAGTGGTATGAATCCACATGCAGAAATCTGCCCATTTGAAAAACTATTTAAGGACCATTCAAAAACTCTTAGAATCTTTAGTTCTTGTGTGAGACCAGCAGAATAAATACTGACCTACCCAAGTGGGAAATCATCCTTCATCATGCTCTTTCTTTGGAAGCCATCAGAACCTAGATTTAAATGTAAATGTCTATTAGGAATTTTTGAGCAAATCATTCTTTTGTCTATTTTCTTTTAAAAAAGCAGAAGTAAATTAAAACCCACATTCCGATGAGTTTTTTAAGTGATTTTTAACACAAGTTGATTTTGAGTACACCCAAAAAGTGTTTCGCTTCATTTACTTCTACAAATATTTATTGATCATCTATCATGTGTAAGCTCTATGTGAGGCCATAGAGAAAAAAGAGCCAGTCAATAGCCATCAAAGAGTTCAGAGTCTAGTAGGAGATATGAAAAAGCAGACAGAAAATTACAGGACAATTTGACAAGTTCTAAGACAGGACTAACAAGAGAGTGCTGTGGTATTGGGCGCCAGGGAAGATTTTCCAAAGGAAATGCTATCTAAACTGAGACCTAAGGAGAGAAATAGGAGCCATGCAAACCAGCGTGCTAGTAAATAAAGGAAAGAGAGCATGTTCTGGGCAGAGCAAAAGTTATATGCAAAGGCCCAGAAACCACAGCGAGCATAGCTTGTTCGAGTGTTGAAGGCTGTTCAGTAAGGCTAGCTCTTAGAATTGGGGTGGTGGTGACAGTAGTAGTGGAAGGGTAAGGAGGGTGATGGGAATATATGCATGGGAGACATGGTTCCTTGCCTACACTGCAGCCCCACTTTCCTTTCTCTGCAAACAGAACCCCAGATAATTGGCACAGATCCATTGATTTAAGGACAGCAAGGGAATGAATTGAGGTAATTTTCAGTTCACAATCATGATAAGTCTAGGTTTGGGCATGTGGCCCAGTTCTGGCCAATGAAATCTAAAGAGAAGTCAGTTGAAGCTTCTCTTTCAATCTAAAACCAAAAACAGACCCTCCCAAGGAGAAAGCTGTTGCCCCCTTCTTTCCTGCCTGGGATGCTCATATAAGTCTTAGAGACTGTCTGGAGCTGCTATGGCCATCTTGTGATCAAGGAAAAGATCCAAAGAATTATAAAGACCTGACTAAGGCATCAGCACTTAGTTGAACTGATAAGCCATCCCTGAGACTATCTTTGTCTTTGTCTACATTTCTTCGTATGTGGGAGAATGAAATGGTTTTATTATTTAAGTCACTTGTCTGTGTTCTCTTACTTGCAGCTGAGCATTTTCCTAAGGGTTATATGAAAACTGAATTGATAAGCTGGGGCCATCTCATGAAGGGCCTTACAAGCTATTCTAACCAAGACCCTTTTGTTTGCAAGTGATGAAAATTTATTTCCAACTGGCTTAGGTGGAAAGGGGGAATTTAAAGGAATGTACTGGGTATCACATGTGATGCAGGAAGGGTGGAACAACAGAATTCTGGAAGGACAAAGGTAAGCCCAGGGTGAGGGACAATTTTAACCAGGGCTTCTAACACCACTAGGGGACTGCTCCCTATCCCTCATCTCTGCTTCTCCCCATGGCTTGGCTTTGATCTTTCTCGCTGTTGACTGGCTTCCTGCACTTGGTTTAAAAAAAACATGGGCATTGACAGCTCTTGCTCTTGTCCTCTTTTAGCTTCCACTCCCCAGGAAAGACTAGAACATGCTCCCTCTCGTATTAAATTTAAGAATCTCATTTCATTTCTAAATAAAGAAGTAGTTCTGAGTGGCCAGAAAAACAGATAACAACCACATAGGGGACCAACGGAAGATTTTAGGCAAAAGAGAGAAATAATTAAATTTGTACTTTAGAAAGATTATCCTAGTCTCAGGCTAGAGAATGGATTGGGAGGGTACTTCTGGGAGGACAAGTAACTGCCATAATTTTTACAAGAAGTAATAATGCTTAAACAAAAGTGGAGATGGTGGGGATAAGATTATGGTTCTTATTTAAACAGTGCTGATTTAGCTATTGTGGTTAGTCCTTTCCAAACCACAATAAAGAAAACAACTTATCTACAGCGGCAGGGTGGGAGGGGAAGTGGACAGAGAGATGTATATAATTGCAGTTTTAAGCAAAGCTTTTGGAAAAGATTAATCAATTTGCCTGCTTTTATGATAATCTAACTTTTTTTTTAAGTCTAATCTTAAGATTCTGCTGGCTTCAAGTACTGCTGGAGCTAATCCTTATTCAATACCAATTTAACATAAAAATTGATTAGCAATTCACAAGTTTCTTTAAGACATAAAATACCAAATATGAAAATCCAATGATCCATCCTTATCATGCGTTCCTACCAATTCAACATATTTTAGTAGAAAATCATTTACTGCATATTTTGCAGAAGGAGCACAATTTATCTGAAATCAAAGGCAGATGAAGCCTCAGGATATATTAAAATGCTCATAAGTGAAAGAAAACAGTTGGAAATAAAAGCATAGTCATGAAACTAAAGATGAGCCAAACACAATTATACATACAGTAAAAGTAATTAACCCAAGTGAATTATCAAGTGTGCTGTTAGTGCAATTTAAAGATGAATTGGGTGATTTAATTGTTATCAATATTTCAGAAATAGGGTTTTTCTTTTTGATGTCTAGATCTGTTCTAAATGGGTGTTTCTTCAAGAGTGGACCACAAACCAACAAACCAGGGAAAAAAGACAATAGATGAGAAAAGGTTGGGTTGAGGAAGGAAAGGAAAACAGAGAAAGAGAAGGAAAATGAGTATTTCCTCAACATAAACCAGTATTTACTGCATCTTCTCTGACCCAGGCTCCGTGCTGGGACTGGAAACAAAAGTTGGTAGGCCTTACTGTTACAAACTCACCAAGTGTTAGAGGAGGTCATTGAGAGGACTTGACTGCCAGCTGACACTTGAGCTGCACCCAGGAAATCCGAGGCTCCTTACTTCCTCCCCTATCCTTAGAATTTACATTCTGCCCACCATTCCCACAGCGGGGGCCATTTCAAAGACACAGCCTTGAGAGAGCCGTGTTGTTGAAATCGTCCAGATGGTATTTATGATTGAACCCCATTAAGGCCTCTATCCAAACTCTTAAGATTCTGGTGGGCAGATGTGGAGATCTACCCACCTTGTGACACTGGAGACAAGCCTCATATGTAAGTTTCCTTGCTCATTAAAACTGCCACCTGCCAATCTGAAATCTTCTGCCTCTTTCTTCAGTCTCTCCTTGTCCTCTGTGTATGGGGGTTAGTTCCCAATTTCACCCTGGGAAACTCCTGAGGTTGTGAACTAACACCAACCAATGCTTGATAACTCTCCTCAGGGTCCCTGAATAACAACATAGTTACTTACCACTATTTGCACAAAGATGAAGCACAGGAAGGAGAGAAGAGAAGAGAGTCCTTATAAGTTTTGCATCTGGATCCCAGAAGCCCTCCCTTAGTGTTCTTTACCTTACCAAAGCTATCCCATTCTCTTGGTTCCATAGAGCCAATGGTTCTCAAAATTTAGTATGCATCAGAATAACATAGGGAGATAACTTAAATGCAGGATCCTGGGCCTCAACCCAGAGGCTAATCCACTAGGTCTGTGATGGACTGTACATTGTTAATGAGCCTCTCAAGTACTAGTTATACACTCTAAAGTTTAAGAACCATGGCCCCGGAGAGACAAATTCCAGACCAGCAGGGGAACCACACATTCTCTGCCTCTTTTAAGAGGCAAACAGAGGTCATGGCCACTGGGAATGTTGAGTATATATCAAGAAGGCCAGGATAAATTTTAAATGACAATTATAAGATTAGATTAGAAAAAGATTGAATGGCAGTGGTAATAAGGAATGGTATCAACATGGATTCAAATATTTTTTAAACTATTCTAAAATTCTTTTCTGCTTTACATGATGAAGAGACTTCTGACATTAAAAAAGTAGAACATTTTTGACTAAACCTGGTGGATTGAGCAGAAGGCCTAAACAGAAAGAGTAAACTCATCATGGTTAGCAACAGGGCATGAGATTGACATGCTGATCTTCATAAACTTATAGTTGCTAGAATCCCACTCAAGACCTATTGAATCAAAATCTTTGGAGACAAACCCCAGCCAAGGGAGATTTTGATACACTGTAAGAGCTGAGAACTACTGCTTTAAACAGGGACCATAGATATGTTTTTGCCATCTGATGGAAATGTACCTAAATTGTAAGGACAGCTTTCTGAATGGTGGTTTCTTTTGCAAGCTGAATCTATCAAGCTAAACTGTTGAACTGGCAATCACAATTATAAAGATAAAGAAAATGTAAAAAATTCTTATCTGCACATATGTTAATTATACTTCAAAATATTTTGAAGTCTAAAATATAATGCATTAGATTTTTATAGAGTTTTATCATTTACAATGTATAGTCACATGCATTAATTAGATTAATTCCTAATAGCATTTTAGAATGGGAGTTATTGTCCACATTTTACTCACAAAGAAACAGGCTTAGAGAGGGTAAATGATTAATCCAGTTGTTCCCAAACTTGTCTGCATGTTGAAATCACCAAACTGGGAGCATAAAAAATACTGATGCCTATGTTGCAGCCCTAGAAAATGAGATTTAACTGGTCTTGAGTGTGGCCTGGGTTTTAGAATTTTTGTAAACAGCCCTGTGATTCTAATTGGCAGACAGGTTTGGGAAACACTGGACTAGCCCCAAATCACTGAAATGGTAATTACTGAGATTGGACTTCAGGCATTTTGACATCAAGTTAACACTCAAGGAATTGTATTTGGCATAAAGATCAAATATAATCATTAACCTCAACTAATACATATTGAGCATCTCAATAAAGCAGGGTTTCCAAATTTCTCTGTCCGTAAGAATCACTTGAGTTGAGTGTCAAAAATATAGATTCTTAGAAAGTGATGTCAGCATCATGATGGAGTAAGCTCTTCTCTTAGACTCTCCTCCATGAGATACAATGATAAGGACATTCATAAAATAACAGAGGACATTAACACAACACAATAGATGTCTGAAAGACCTACACAGCCATATGTCTGAAGGTGGAGGTGCTGGACCCTCCAGGAGGTAATGGAAGAAGGTAAGGGGATATCCTCTCGCTCCTCCAATTGCAGCAGCCTAGCAGCCTAGGGCAAGTGACCATGAAGGCTTGAGAGGAGAGCGAGGAGGGAGCAGTCCTCCACAGGAACACCTTCGCTCTCTGAGTTTGCTCACAGCCCATGGGAAAGCTCCATCCCGAGGAGGCAAAGCAATCACAGGGGTGTATTCATGGAGCAAAGCAGTGCAGGAGAGCAGATAACGAGGGCAAAGTGGGAGCCCCGCCAAGATTGCACATGAGAGAAAGTGCCCCTTCCCGTGCCTGGCACACCAGCTGTGCCAGTCGGCCAGAGCAGGGGCCCCCACCAGAGTGTCAGCACATACAGGGTGTAAAGTAGCAGTGGTGATCAGGCCAACAGAGACAGACTCTGTCAAGATAGCTGCCAAAGGTCAGGCACAGCTGACAGGCATTGCAGCAGGCTCAGAAGACACAGCTCCTGACTCCCCCTCTGTGAGTGGCAGCAGTGGAATCTGCAACCAGATACTTCCACTATGTGAAAGCATAAATCCACCCCATCAAATAGTATAAAGAGGTACATTAATACTCCAGACCAGAAGGAAAATGATAAGCACCCAGAAATCAATCCTGAAGGCACAGAAATTTACAATATAAATGACAGAGAATTCAAAATAGCTATCATAAACAAACCTCAACAAGTTACAAGAAAATTCAGAAAGAAGCTTCAATGAAATCAGAATTAAGATCAATGAACAGAGGAATTCTTCACAAAAGAGACTGAAACTATAAAGAAAAACCAATCAGAAATGTTGGAGATGAAAAATACAATGAATGAGATAAAGAAAAATCTGGAGTCCTTGAATAACAGAGCTGATATTATGGACGACAAAATTAGCAAATTAGAGCACAGAAATATAGAAATGATTCAGATGGAGGACAGAGAACTAAGACTAAAAAGAAATGAAGAAATTCTCTGAGAAATATCCTACTTGATTAGGAAATGTAACATAAGGATTATAGATATTCCAGAGGGAGAAGTGAGGGAGAAAGGAGCAGAGAGCTTGTTCAAAGAAATAATAGCTAAGAAGTTCCCAAATCTGGGAAAGGAGCTGGAATTACAAGTAAAAGAAGCTAATAGAACTCCTAAGTACATCAATGTAAAAAGACCTTCTCCAAGGCATATATTAATAAATTTGGCAAAAGTCAATGACAAATAAAAAATATTAAGGGCAGCAAGGCAGAAGAAAACAAACTATAAAGGAACTCCTATCAGGCTTTCAGCAGATTTCTCAGCGGAAACATTACAGGCTAGGAGAGAGTGGAATGATATATTCAAAATTCTAAAAGACAAAAACTTTCAGCCAAGGATATTCTATCCAGAAAAGCTATCCTTCAGATATAATGGAGAAATAAAAATTTTCCCAGATAAACAAAAGCTGAGGGAGTTCATCACAAGACCCACCCCAGAAAGAATGATCAAGAAGGCCCTCATACCTGAAAAAGAAAGAAAGAGTTTAAAAAGCTTTGAGCAAGGAGATGAATAGGCAGACAAAAATCAGAAAATTGCAGCTCTCTATCGGAATAGGTTAGCAAACAATTATAACATTAAAGGTAAAGGGAAGGGAAACAAAAATATAATCACTGCATTTTAACCACAAACTCACAACACAAAACTGAATAAATTGTAACAATAATAAATTAGACAGGGAAGAGAAAAGAGATGGATCCTGCTTAGACTAAGGAAATAAGAGGCATCAGAAAGTGGACTATCTCATCTACTAGATCTTTTTATACAAACCTCACAGTAACCACTAAACAAAAAATCAGAACAGAGACACAAGTGATAAATAAGGAGAAAATTGAGAAAACCAACATAGAGAACCACCAAACTGAATTGGCAGTCCAAAATACATAGGATGAGAGACAAGGGAACTACAGAACAACCAGAAAATAAGTGATAAAATGGTGGCATTAAGCCCTCATATATGAATAATCACTCTAAATGTAAATGGATTGAATTCTCCAATCAAAAGACACAGAGTGGCTGGATGGATTCAAAAACAAGAACCAACAATATGCTGCCTCCAGGAAATACAATTCAGCTCTAAAGACAAACACAGGCTCAGAGTGAAGAGATGGAAGGTGATACTCCAAACTAATGGCCAAGAAAAGAAAGCAAGTGTTGCCATACTTGTGTCAGACAAAGTAGACTTCAAGATAAAAAAGGCAATGAGAGACAAAGGGAGGGAGAATATGATGATAAAAAGGGACACTCCATGAAAAAGATATAACCCATAAATTTATATGAACCCAACACAGGAGTACCAAAGCACATAAAGCAACTATTAACAGACATGAAAGGAGATATTAACAGCAAAACAATAATAGTTGGGAACCCTAACACCTCACTTACAGAAGTGGATAGATCATCCAGTCAGAAAGTCAACAAGGAAATATGGAATTAAAAAACTAGACCAGATGGACTTAATATACATATATAGTTATATATATATATATTATGTATATATATGTTATATATATAACACTCTATCCCAAAACAGCAGAATACACAGTCTTCTCTAGTGCACATGGAACATTCTCAAATATAGACCATATGTTGTGAAACAAGGTAAGACTCAATAAATTTAAGAAAACTGAAATTATATCAAGCATCTTTTCTGACCATAATGCTATGAAACTAGAAATCAACCACAAGAAAAAAGCTGGGAAAGTGGCATATATGTGGAGACTAAACAACATGCTACTGAACAACAAATGGATCACTGAAGAAATTAAAGGAGAAATCAAAAAATACCTGGAGATAATTGAAAATGACAATACATCATACCAACTTATATGGGATGCAGCAAAAGTAGTCCTAAGAGGCCCAGCTTAACAAGCAAGAAAAATCTCAAATAAGTAATCTTAAACTACAACTAACAGAACCAGAAAAAGAAGAACAAACAAACAAAGCCCAAATCAGCTGAAGGAGGGAAATACTAAAAATTAGAGCAGAAATAAATTAAATTGAAACAAACAAAGAAAAAAAACAGTAGAAAAGATCAATGAAACTAAGAGCTATTACTTTGAGAAGATAAACAAAATTAACAAACCCTTAGCCAGATTCACTAAGAAAAAAAGAGAGATGACTCATATAGATAAAATTACAAATGAAAGAGGAGAAATTACAACAGATACCACAGAAATACAAAGGATTACAAGAGGATACTATGAAAAACTACATGCCAACAAATTGGACAATCTAGAAGAAACGGATAAATTCTTAAGACTCATACAACCTCCCACAACTGAACCAAGAAGAAACAGAGAATCTGAATAGACCAATCACAAGTATGGAGATTGAAATAGTAATCACAAACCTCCCAAAAAATAAAAGTCCAGGACTAGATGGCTTCTCTGGAGAACTCTACCAAACATTTAAAGGAGATTTAATACCGATCCTTCTCAAACTATTCCAAAAAATTGAAGAAGAAAGAACACTTCCTAACACCCTGACCCCAAAGTCAGACAAGGACAATACAAAGAAGGAAAATTACAGGCCAATGTAGCTGATGAACATAGATGCAAAAATCCTTAACAAAATATTGGCAAACCAAATACAGCAATATATTACAAGGATCATATACCATGATCAAGTAGGATTTATACCAGGGATGCTGGGATGGTTCAACATCCACAAAATCAATGTGATATACCACATTAACAAAATAAGGAATAAAAACCACATGATCATCTAAATAGATGCAGAAAAAGAATTTGACAAGATCCGACATCCATTTACAATAAAAGATCTCAAGAAAATGGGTATGGAAGGAAAGTACTAACATAATAAAGGCTATATATGACAAACCCACAGCCAACATCATACTCAACAGGGAAATACTGAAAGCCATCCCTCTGAAAAGAGTAACAAGACAAGGGTGTCCACTCTCACCACTCTTATTCAATATAGTACTGGAGGTTTTGGCCAGAGTAATTAGGAAAGAAAAAGAAATAAAAGGTGTCCAAATTGGCAATGAAAAAGTGAAACTCTTGCTGTTTGTACACAACATGATTTTGTATATAGAAAACCCTAAAGAATCCATTGGAAAACTGTTAGAAATAATCAACAACTACAGCAAAGTTGCAGGGTGTAAAATCAACTTACAAAAATCTATTGTATTTCTATACTCTAATAACAAACTAACAGAAAGAGAACTCAAGAATACACTCCCATTTACAATCGCAACAAAAAGAATAAAGTATCTAGGAATTAATTTAACTAAGGAAGTGAAAGACCTATACAATGAAAACTATAAGACATTATTGAAAGAAATTGATGATGATATAAAGAAATGGAAAGATATTCCATGCACATGGATTGGAAGAATAAATATAATGTCTGTACTACCTAAAGCAATCTACAGACTCAGTGCAATCCCAATCAGAATCCGAATGACATTCTTCATGGAAATAGACCAAAGAATCCTAAAATTCATAGGGGGCAACTAAAGACCCCAAATAGCTAAAGCAATATTGAGAAAAAAGAATACAGCTGGAGGCATCACAATCCCTGACTTGAAAATATACTACGAAGCTGTAGTGATCAAAACATCATGGTACTGGTACAGAAACATACACACAGATCAATAGAACAGAATCGAAAGCCCAGAAATAAAACCACACATCTATGGACAGCTGATCTTCAACAAAGGAGCTAAGAACATACAGTGGAGAAAGGAAAGGCTCTTCAATAAATGGTGTTGGGAATCTGGGCAGCAACATTCAAAAGAATGAAAGCAGACAGTTATCTTTCGCCATACACAAAAATTAACTCAAAATGGATTAAAGACTTGAAGGTAAGGCGTGAAGTCATAAAATTCCTAGAAGAAAATACAGGCAGTACACTCTTTGACATCAGTCTTAGAAGAATCTTTTTGAATACCATATCTACTCAGGCAAGGTAAACAAAAGAAAAAATTAACAAATGGGACTTCACCCAACTAAAGAGCTTCTGCAAGGCAAGAAAACTAGGAACAAAATGAAAAGACGACCCACCAACTGGGAGAAAATATTTGTAAATCATATTTTGGACAAGGGGTTAATCTCCAAAATATATAAACAAATCACACAACTCAACAGCAAAAAAACACAAACAAACCAATCAAAAATGTGCAGAAGATATGAACAGACATTTTTTCCAAAGAAGGTATATGGATGGCCAATAGGCACATGAAAAGATGTTCAACATCACGAATCTTCAGGGAAATGCAAATCAAAACTACATTCAGATATCATCTTACACGTGTTAGAACGGCTATAATCACCAAGACAAAAAATAACAAATGTTGGAGAGGTTGTGGAGAAGAGCAAATGCTCATACACTGCTGGTGGGAATGCAAACTGGTGCAGCCATTATGGAAAACAGCATGGAGATTTCTCAAAAAATAAAAATAGAAATACCATATAACGCAGCTATCCCACTATTGGGATATCCAAAGAACTTGAAATAAACAACTCAAAGAGACTTATGCACCCCTATGTTCAATCCAGCATTATTCAGAATAGCTAAAAGTGGAATCAACCCAAGTGCCCACCTGACTGATGAATGGATAAAGAAGCCATGATATATATATACAATGGAATACTACTCAGCCATAAAAAAAGACAAAATCATCCCATTTGCAACAACATGGATGGATCTTGCAGCTATTATATTAAGCGAAATAAGCCGGACAAAGACAAACACCATGTGATTTCACTCATATGTGGAAGACAAACAAACACATGGACAAAGAGAACAAACTAGTGGTTACCAGAGAGGAAGGGGGTTGGGGGTCATAAGGGGTAAATGGGCATATATATATGGTGACTGACAAATAATAATGTACAACCAAAATTACACAATGTTATAAACTATTATGACCTCAGTAAAAGAAAATAGAGAGATTCTCAGGACCTGTTAAAATTACAGATTGTCAGGACCTTCCACAGAATTTTCCATTCCGTAGATTTGGAAAGGGCCTAGAGAATGTGCATGTTCAGAAGTTGTGTTAGTATATTTGGGCTGCTATAACAGATACCACAGACTGGGTGGCTTATAAACAACAGACATTTATTTCTCACAGTTCTGGAGGCTGGGAAGTCCAAGACCAAGGTGCCATCAGATTCAGTGTCTGGTGAGAGCCTGCTTTCTAGATCATAGACGGCTTTCTCCTTGCAATGTCTTCACACAGAGAGGGAGCTCTCTAGAATCTTTTATTTGGGCACTAATCCTATTCATGAGGGCTCTGCCCTTATGACCTAATCACCTCCCAAAGGCTTTATCTCAAAATACTATCATACTGGGGACTAGGTTTCAACATATGAATTTGGCAGGACACAACGTTTACAGTCTATAGCACAAGTGCTTACGTGATTTTTAAGATAAAATAAGAGTGGAAAAAACTATAATAAAGAATATCAAACCTTATCAGTAATAGAAAATAATAATATTGAACGGCAAAGTTAGGTTTAAAAAACGTCTAAGCATGAATGGAGAGACTTTACCAAAACAAAGCCAAGAGAACTAACTGGACACCCCACACTCAGAGAGTCTAGTTGTATACAGAATATTCACTGTTCATTAATTCAACAAACTTTTGTTAAACAACTAAGATTGTACAGCTAAGGCTCTCTGGTACATGTAGTAGAAGACACACAAGATGAAGAAGACAGAGCCCTTGCCCTCAAAGACCTGGTTTTATGTATATGTACATCTGTTGTGGAAAAATGCAAACTGTTTGAGTGGGTTCTGGGTTATGAGTCCAATAGTCCTTATTTTCCTAATTGAGAATGTCATCACTTAAGATTGCTTCAGCAAGTACCTAATGAGAACTCCGACAAGTATTTGGGGGATATAGGAAAAGTGGTGGTAGTGATAAGAAGAGGGCCAGAAGTTACTGGGACACTACAAGCCAGGAGTTGAAGGACACCTTCAGTGGAAGTTTGGCCTTGGTGATTGGAGCCAGTGATCACCCTTGTGTGAATGAGTCCAGGGAGAGGCAGGTGAATGTGGGGCATGGTGAACAACAAAGGACAAGCAGAAATCAGTGTTGGAAGGAGCGTAAGGCAAACCAGGACTGATGAAGTTTTGAATTTCTTGATCAGGCCTTTTATTTTGATGTAATTCTTGGGAGATTTTGTAGTTGGGTCTGAAGCCAGACGATCACAAAAGAGTTTAATCAACTTCATGTAATTCTAAGGCATGGGTTCTGTCTTCTATTACTTTACACGTCATTGTCCCCACCATCCCACCATAACCCACCACACCCACACAATCACACACATACACACTCAATTCTTAGCATAAAGTAGATAGAAAAATAAGTACAGTCTTGTGTGATTAATGACAGGGATACGTTCTGAGAAACATGTCATTAGGCGACTTCATGGTTGTGAACATCATAGAGCATGCTTACACAAACCTAGATGGTATAGCCTGCTACACACTTAGGCTATATGGTACTAATCTTATGGGACCACCGTCATATACGCAGTCTGTCATTGACCAAAACATCCTTATGAGGTGCATGACAGTACTTAAAATACTTACATTGTGATGATCTAAACTGACTTAGTATTGGTCTAAATTCACAATTCTAGGTGGAAAGACATTTTTAAATTCCAAGTAAGAAACAGTCAGAGTTGGAAAGACAACACAAATAAGACTGAGAAAAATGGGCAGAACAGCTGAGAGACACTACAAAGAAACTAGTTTCTTGTAGTGAATCATAAACTACAAGTTTGAATCAGAATTTAACAACTAATTGAGTACATGAGGCAAACTACTAGAAATGAATTCAAAATAATTTTGAGTTTTTTAGCTTGCCAAGATAAGTAAGAGAAAGAGCTCCGGGAGGAAAATATGGTTCAGTCACACCAAATTGGAGATAATAAATTCTTACTGAATGAATGATAAGCCATCTTAGTAGTGATGTCTTGAATTGGGAGTAAAATAGAAAAGTCTAGATATATATGAAAAGTCAACCCATGCTTCTCCGTTTCCTCTCAAATCTGGACAACCTCTGACCCCCAAAGAAGTGCAAAGTTTCCTCGAACCACTTCTAGCTTTTCCGACCTCAAATGCCTTTCTGCATGTTTCCCATAACCAGCTCAAGATTGTCACCCAGGAAGAAAGCCACTTGAAATATGAGGAAAAATAACAATTACTTGAGGCAGCATGAGGGTCCCCCATCAGGTAATGCCTATGCTTTCCCTAAGCAGTTCACATTTGTCATGGCACTGCAGCAAGAGGAGGAAGCCACGGACTTACAGCGTTAGGAGGAATCTGAAAGGTTAGTCTAGAGATTAGAAGTACAGAATATTAAATCAATAAGGAATTTTAGTAATCATATAAACCAGTAGTCCCAACCGTTTTCAAATGTGAGGATCTCTCCTATTTTTTTCTAGTGTCAAAATTTAAATCTTCCTAGGGGCCGGCCTGGTGGTCCAATGGTTAAGTTCACGCATTCTGCTTCCGTGGCCCAGGGTTCACCGGTGTGAACCTACGCGCTGCTTGGCAAGCCATGCTATGGCAGGTGTTCCACATATAAAGTAGAGGAAGATGGGCACGGATGTTAGCTCAGGGCCAGTCTTCCTCAAAACAAATTAAATCTTCCTTATTTTTGAAAATTATAAAATACTGGATATACGCTGTAAAAAAGCCAAGCATCACCAGAGTGCAAGTGAAAATGCAACTTTCCTTCCACCTCCACCTCAGCCAAAAATAGGTCACTCCCCAGAGACAGCCTCTGTCCACATTTTAGTGAATATCATTAAAAACCTATGCTTTTAATGTTATATATAAAATATTTACTTAAATAGAATCATATTTCACATGGTCTTGTGGAAGCTGCTACTTTCACTTAAAAAAAACCACCTTGACCTCATTCTTTTTAGCAGCTGGCAGTGCTCCAATATGTAAATGTGTCATAATTTAGGTAACTAATCCTTCCTTTGGATGGACAATTTACTATTTTCAAAGTTTTAAGGTTATAAACAGTGTGTGATGCTCATCTTCACTTTTGTACATTCGCCTAATTATCTCTGCAGGAAAATATCCTAAAAGTGGAAATGCAGGGTCACAGGTATGCACAATGAACATTTTGTATATGTCAAATTGCCCTCCATAAGATGTATAAAACGTTTCTTTCTAACCTAAGTGCCCATCAATGGATAAATGGATAAAGAAGTCATGGTGTAGATATATGGAAATTATACAGCCATAAAAAAATGAGGAAGCCCGATCACTTGCAAAAAAATGGGATGGACCTTGAAGGCATTATGCTAAGCGAAATGAGTCAGACAGAGAAAGATAAATACAGTATGATCTCATTTATATGTGGAATCTAAACCAAAAACAAAAACCACACGAACTCATAGAGAAAGAGATCAGCTTTGTGGTTATCAGAGGCAGGAGTGAGGGGAGAGGGAATTGGAGGAAGATGGCCAAAAGGTACAAACTTCCAGATATAAGATAAATAAGTCCTAGGATGTAACATAACAGCATGATGCCTACAGTCAACACTGCTGTATGATATATAGGAAAGGTGTTAAGAGAGCAGATCCTGAGTTCTCATCACATCGAGAAATTTTTTTTCTTTTCTTTTTATTGTATTTATGTGAGATGATGAATGTTAACTAAACCTACTGTGGTAATCATTTCACAATATATGTAAATCAAACCATCATGCTGTGCACCTTAAACTTAGACAGTGATGTATATCAATTATTTCTCAATAAAGCTGGAAAGAAATTTTGTTTCTCTCCTCATATTGTGAGAGTATGACAGTGTCCATTTCCCATATCCTTACCAGCCCTGAGCATTAGGTTTTTCATGATTGCCAGGATAATAGGTAAAAATGTTTTAAGTTCAAAAATGGTCTTTTTTTCATTTTTAGTATTTCAGTTTCTTCTTGTATGAATTGCCTGTCCCTGGTCTTTGCCCATTTTTCAGCTGAAGTGTTTATGAGGGCCCTCCTTCAATATCAAAAATTCCTAGAATCTCTCCCATAAAACAGTAGTAACACAGATAACATAGATCAAGAAAATACGTAGTGCAAGGCTACTATTAGTTCATGAATGGAGGGACTTCTACTTCTGCTCAACACGGAACAACAGGGACCAGAATTATGTTCCCACCTGAAACACCTAAAACAGACAAAATGCCACTGGAAATATTGGATATTAGGAAAATATATTTATACTTCCTTCCTGCCACCCAAGGCCCTGGCAACGGACTTTTTTTTATAATGTCTCTATAGTTTTGCCTTTTCCAGAATGCCATACAGTCATCTTTCAGACTGGTTTCTTTCACTTAGCAATGTGCTTTTAAGTTTCCTCCATGTCTTTTCATGCCTTGATAGCAAATTTCTTTTTAACACATTATTGTTCTGCTGTGTGGATGCACCACAGTTCTTTTATCTACTCACCTACTTGTGTGCAGGTTTTTGTATGGACATGTTTTCAACTCATTTGTGTAAATACCAAGAAATTCAGTTGCAGGATGGTATGGTGAGAGTATGTTTAGTTTTGTAAGAAACTGCCAGACTGTCTTCCAAAGTGACTGCATCATTTTGCATTCCCACCAGCAATGAGAATTTCTTTTCCTCCACATCCTCACCAGTATTTGGTGTTTTCAGTGTTTTGGATTTTACCCATTCTAATAGGCGCACAGTGTTGTCTCACTGTTGTTTTAATTTGCAATTCCTTAATGATGTATGATGTTGAGCAGGTTTCTATATGCTTATTTGCCATCTGTATATCATCTTTGGTGAGGTGTCCAGAATTTTTGCTCATTTACTAATTGGGTTGTTCATTTTCTTATTGTTGAGTGGTAAGATTTCTTTGTATGTTTTAAAGAAGAGTCCTTTATCACATATGGTTTTTTGAAAATATTTTCTCCCAGTCTGTGGCTTGTCTTCTTATTCTCTTGACAGAGTCTTCTGCAGAGCAGAGTTTTTAATTTTAATGAAGTCCAATTTACTCATTTTTTCTTTCTTGGATTGTGCCTTTGATGTTTTATCTAAAAAGTCATCGCCAAACCAAAGGTCATCTAAATTTTCTCCTACGTTTCTATAGAAATTTTATAGTTTTGTATTTTACATTTAGGTCTATGATCCATTTTGAGTTAATTTTAGCAAAAGGCATAAGGTCTGTGTCTAGATGCATTTTTTTGGCACGTGGATGTCCAGTTGTTCCAGCATCATTTTTTGAGAAGACAATCCTTTCTCCATTGAATTGTCTATATTTCTTCGTCAAAGATGAAATGACTATATTTTTGAATGTCTGTTTCTGGACTCTCTATTCTGTTCCATTGGTCTATTTGTCTATTCTTTTGCCAAAACCACACTGTTTGATTATTATAACTTTATGGTAAGTCTTGAAGTCAGGTAGTGTCAGTTCTTCAGTTCTGTTCTTCTCCTTCAATATTGTGTTGGCTATTCCGAGTATGGCTGAAGTTTTCACAGTTTGATTTAAACTATAAACCTACAGCTCCAAGAAGCTCAACAAACTCCCAAGTTAAGAAAAAACACCACCTGCACAGCAAAGGAAACCATCAACAAAACAAAAAGACAACCTAACAATTGGGAGAAGATATTTGCAAACCATATATCAGATAAGGGATTAATATCCAAAATATACAAAGAACTCATACATCTCAACAACAAAAAACCTGACAACCCAATTAAAAAATGGGCAAAAGACGTGAACAGAGATTTTTCCAAAGATATACGGATGGCCAACAGTGAAAAGATGTTCAACATCATTAGCTATCAGGGAAATGCAAATCAAAACTACAATGAGGTATCATCTCACTCTGGTCAGAAATGGCTATAATTAACAAGACAGGAAACAACAAGTGTTGGAGAGGATGTGGAGAGAAGGGGACCCTCGTACACTGCTGGCAGGAGTGCAAACTGGTGCAGCCACTATGGAAAGTAGTATGGAGTATCCTCAGAAAATTAAGAATAGATCTACCATATGATCCAGCTATTCCACTGCTGGGTATTCATCCAAAGAACTTGAAAACATAAATGTGTAAGGACAGATGCACCCTTATGTTCATTACAGCATTATTCGCAATAGCCAAGACTTGGAAGCAACCTAGGTGCCCATCAAGGGACAAATGAATAAAGAAGATATGCTGTATATACACAATGGAATACTACTCAGCCACAAGAAATTATGCAAGCTGGCCATTTGTGACAAGATGGATGGAACTTGAGGATGTTATGCTAAGTGAAATAAGTCAGAGGGAGAAAGTCAAATACCATACGATCTCACTCATAAGTAGAAGACAAAAACAATGACAAACAAACACATAGCAACAGAGATTGGATTGGTGGTTACCATAGGGGAAGGGGGGAGGGGGGAGGGCAAAAGGGGTGATTAGGCTCACATGTGTGGTGATGGACAATAATTAGTTTTTGGGTGGGGAACATGATGTAATCTACACAGAATTGGAAATACATTATGATGTACATCTGAAAGCTATACAATGTTATAATCCAATATTACTGCAATAATATATATATATATTTAATGTATTTTAATATATGATAGGGTGATCAAGAAAAGATTTTTCAAATTTAAGAAAAAAAGAAAAAAGAAAAAACACCACCAAAGACATCATAGTCAAACTTCTAAAAACTAATGGAAAGGGGTAAAAAAATCTTAAAAAGCAGCCAGAGGGAAAAAAAGAAACAGAGGACCAAAGATAAGGATGATAGAAGACTTTGCATCTGAAACAACGTAATCTGGAAACAACCTTGGAGCAACATCTTTAAAGTACCAAAAAAAAAAAAAAGTCAACCTAGAGTTCTTTACCAGTGTTTGTTTACAAAAACAAGAGTGAAATAGATTTTTTCAGATGTACAAAGCTAAAAGATTCATCACCAACATACTTTCAAGAAATTCCTTAATGATTTTAAATAAATTTTTATAATCATGTCATATATATTTCAAAAATTGCAGGGGCCAGCCCCATGGCCAAGTGGTTAAAATTCCATGCACTCTGCTTGGGCGGTCTGGGTTCACAGGTTTGGATCCCAGGTGGGGACCTACTCCACTCGGTCAGCCATGCTGTGGAGGCATCCCCCATACAAAGTAGAGAAGGATTGGCACAGGTGTTAGCTCAGGGCTAACCTTCCTCAAGCAAAAAAAAAAAAAGAGGAAGATTGGCAATGCATGTTACCTCAGGGCAAATCTTCCTCACACACACACACAAAAATTGCAGTCTCTATATCTCAAGCAGATGTTGCATCCGCACGCAGACAGTACTTCTTAGGGATTTGAATCCTATGATCCTTTGTATTGACACTACAGACTCTCATGGCCCTGTGACCCATGGATTGAAAATCATTATTTTAGGAGATAAACTTCATGAGAAATGAAGATCTAACCCAACATCATGGGGCAGATGGATTAATTAGGAGAAAGGATGAGCTATAACAACACCCAAAAATATAGTGGCTTAAATGAAACTGAACTTTATTTCTTTCTCATAAAACAATCCATGCAGGAGGACCGGGGCAGTACAGCAGATCAGGTGGTCAGGGATCAAGGCTCCTTGCAATCCCTAAAGTATTGTGCCCCCTGCATGGCCAAAGGCGGTACAACCAGTGGGAAGGGATGCAGGCAAAGGTGAAGGTGTGTTTCTTTCAAGGGCATGATCCAGAAGTTAGATGCATGTACTCCAGTCACATCCTATTGGCCAGAACCTCGTCACATGGCCACAATTTGCAGCAAAGGAAGCTAGAAAATGTAGTCTCTGGCTGGGCAACAATGTGCTCAGCTGAAACTTATATTACTGTAGAAAAAAAGGAAGAATAAATATAGGAAAACAATTAACAGTCTCTGCCAAAGCAAGTTAGTGATGGAGTTAAAAGTAGAGGAGGAAAAGTGCATCTGATTGGGACTTGGGAAATATGGGTTATAGTCCTCATTCAGCCTCTTACCGCACGATTAAATCAAATGTTTGGTCCATGCTTCACCTGAATTACCCTTACCATCTCCACCTGAGTTCTCAGTGATTCTTATAAACTGTCCCTCTGCACGGAGAGAGAGATACAAAGACCCAAAGTTTTATCCTAACCTTTCAGTTAAGTCTTCTTCTTTACTGGACAGTAACCTTTGAGGGGTCATTAGCCTTATGTCTGTCTGCCAAGACCAGAACATAGCTCGAACTCTGGGCTAAGGTTTGCCCAGGATTACGCTAGATGGCACATGACAGACAAAATTCTCTGCCTGCAGGAAGTAAGATGGCCCTTTTTGATGCTACCATCAGCATTTTTGTTGCAGAAGTTCCAGTGGATGATACTGGGGGTGAAGGGGTGGGGAGCTTCGTTATTTATGCAGAAATCTAAGCTGGTGTGGCAATGAAAATAATCACCTTTCTCCTTAACGTAAAATAAGCCTCCTCTCTTTATTGTAGCCTTAATTTTGTGGGAAAGGAAGTTAATTTTAATTAACAAAAGTTAATGCTATTAATTAAACATTTGTTCTATTTCCACATGCGCACACAAATTTGCTTAAAGATATAGCTACCACTGCCAAGAGTGTAACAGAAGCTTTGTTTTGCTATGTAGAGAGCACAACTGATCACAAGTATTAAACCAAAATTGGTCAAGACGCTTAGTCCATGTTCTTGAGGATGTTACATCTAATTCCTCTTTAAGTATCACAGAATATAGGAAATAAATCACTTTATTTTTGCCAATAAAACTTAGCTTAACCTTTCCTCAAATTTCTATCACCAGTAAAAATCAGACAATAAATTTAATAAGAATTTTTAAAACTTTTTTCAAAGTTTATTCTTATAGATTATCTAATGTTAATCTCCCAGAAACTCTGAAGGAAAAGTCATTTTTTTTCTCACTAATGAGCTGAGCTTTGGAGAGATTTATATGTATAGGTCTTATCACATACATTGATTAACAATAATAGCTCACACTCTATCTTAGCATCTTATACTAGGACAGGTACCATGAGTACACATGATGCTGTCAAAGATGAGTCAGAAAACAAAATGATCTCAGAGCTGTAGGAAACTGTCTGGATGGATGGTAGAGTACACCTATGGTGCCCATTCACCAAGAGGAAGAAGGGCATTCTGCTTCACTTGCTCATGTTGGCTGAGAGCATAGGGAGCATCAGAACATGAAAAATATATATTAAAAATATATATCAATGGTCCGCTAAAATGTATTGTATGTACGTGAATACTTTGTATATGTATATCCATATATATACATTTTTTTTCTCTTCAGGCCTAAGCAATCATTAGCCTATTTTCGGTCTCTATAGATTTCCCATCTTACACTTTTATAAAGATGGAATCATATAACATAAGGACTTTTGTGGTAAGTGTCTTTCACTTAGCATAATGTTTTCGAGGTTCATCCAAGTTTCAGCATGTATCAGTATTTCACCCCTTTTCATGGCCCAGTGATAGTCTATTACATGGATATACTACATTTTGTTTTGTTTATTCATTCATCCACCAATAGACAGTTGGATTGTTTCTACCTTTTGACTACTTTCAATAATGCTGCTATAGACATTCGTGTGTAAGCTTTTGTGTGGACATAGGTTTTCATTTCTCTTGGATATATACCTAGAAGTACAATTGCTGAGTTACATGGTAACTCTATGTATAATCATTTGAGGAACTGCCAGACCATTTTCCAAAGTGGCTGCATCCTTTTACATTCCCACCAGCAATGTATGATGGTTCCTATTTCTCCTTATCCTCACCTGGATTTACCTTTGAGCAATATTGCTTTGCTGAGAATGGTAGAATAGAAGGAGAGAGGCAACCTCCTGATGACCTAGTGGAGGTCATGCCAGCTCTAGATTGCCTACTTTCCAATTTCATTAATGTGAGAGAAAATAAACCTTTATCTCACTTAATCCACTGTTATTCTGGGTCTCTGTTAATGGCAGCCTAACACAATTCCTAAATCATGTGGTCCTATTAGCATATCTTGAACCTGGGAAATCCTCAAAGCAAAAAGCTCATCAAATGAGTATGTAAGGATTTTTTCTGTTGTAAAGTTTCTTTGTCATTTTGTTGCACTCTGGAAAATGCACATTCTTTCTTTATTTCAGATTCCATCATTCAATAGCCATTCTTTTCTTAGAAACGGTTTCAGGTGCCCAACTAGCACCTGGTGGGTGCTCTGTAAGACTGAGACAACAACTTGATATCCAGAAAGAAATGGAAGTGTTATAGATGGGGCAACTTTTAAAATAGGAAGGAAAAGCACTCATTGTGGCAATGTAGAATGAGCATAAGTTTATTTCCTTCTCAAATGTTATCCTAAATATTAGGACAATATTAATAGTGATGAAAGTCATTTACAGCTTTATCTTAAACTCTCTGGGAGCCCGAGGAATTTCAGTCCATGTTGACCGGATAGTGCTTGTATCACACATCCTTTCGCTTTTAAACGTTGTCTTGGAAGCCACTTTTAGCTTCCATCATAGGTCCTTAGACTCATGCCCAGGTTATCACCTTGGCCTTTGGAAAGGTAAAAGGAAAGCTTGGTAATTAGTTACATAAATCAGCTTTCTGGCTCACTTCCCCCAGTGCTTGTGTTCCAATTACCTGCATTTTCAGGGGATACTTTGAACACACAAGCAACCTGCCATTCTGATGGCTCTCTTGTAACAAATGCAAATATCTGCCACAAAGCCAGGCTTTGATAAATAGGGTTTCTACTCGTATTCACGGAACTAGTAAATCATGAATGGTGGAAAAGAGAAGATTACAGAGTCAGGAAATTTTGTGATTTCTCTCTCAACACTTCAATCAACTGATTGATACATTCAGCCAACGTTTAGGGAGCACCTATACCTACTATGTTAAAAATAGCACTTCATTCTGTTAAAAATAATAATCTCTTTCTTTTTAACTCCTGATAGGTTTTTACACATAAGTTAATGGTTTTTGGAATCAAATATTTTAAAACAAAATATCTTAATTGTGTTTCTTTTGCAAAGAAGTCTTTGTTTCTCATTTCAAAGAGGTTTTTTTTTTTCATTTTTTCTTTCTTACAAACAGCAAAATCATTTGGGTGTGTTGTTAACAAGTTAGTCTGAATGCTTCTTATAAAACCAAGTATATGGGAGCAATGTTTTTCTCTCCCAAAGTTTCTCCTGAATCTCAGCTTTGTGACAATTTGCTATTTTGTAGACCATATTCATTATTTATTTATAAACATTTATTAAGGACTCAATGTTTACTCAACTCTATATTTTGTGTCATACTGGGACAAGTTCAAATCTATGACAAACAGAATCCCCAAAGAATATATCCAAAGAGTAATGTCAACATTTAAGGTTATATAAATTTCTGGAGCTGTGTCGTCTTACTAGCTTTCTATTAAAATATCAACATCTTCTCCTGTACTTTTTCTCTACCCATCTTGGCCAGGCACCTTTTAATGTTGAGATTAAGCCAAATCTCTTGGTTCGGTCAACCCTGGATTCAAAACCCTGCTCAATATCCTATTAGCTGAACGCCTTTATGGGACTCTGGGCAGCATCTTCATCTGTAAAATAGGGGTGATCACTTTACCTCCAGAACTGAGTTGCTGTAAGGATTAAATGTAAAGTAAACAGCATGTCTGGCACAGTAGGGAGCAGCCCATTCACGTTAGCTGTGGATTTCAGATTTGTTTGCATCATTACTCAGTAACTATTTTTCATTCCACTCTATTAAATTATTTCAACCAGTGACTATTCAACGAACTTATTTAGAAACATATAACCAGGAACTGAGTCATAGCACACTGGGATTGCTTTTAGCAGAGACAATTTTAGGAAGCACCTATTCCATTACTTTTTCTTCTGGTGATCATTGCAGCGTACTCCAGAAACAGGAGTTTTGTTCTTTCCCGGTGACAAAGATAAGAGAAGTCAATAACTTAAGTATAAAACATATATGAATATATGGGAATGAAATATATACCCATTTTCTTTTAAGCTCAAACTTGATTTCCAGGTACAGGCCTCTCTAACTTTTCTTGGCATCGAAGTCATGAAGTCTCCTGTCCCCTAAAGCCACAGAAATCTACAGCGGAAGCAAGCAGCACGCACGCTGCGCAGCACAGAGCGAACCCTGGGGCGTTCGCTGCGGCTCCCACCTGTCGGCCAGGTCATTGTGACGCAAATGCTATGGACACGTGGAACACCTGCGGGAGAGCAGGGTGGGGTCACTCTGGGCTGCAGATCCGAGCGGGGGATACCCCAGGAGATGGGGGTCCAGGAAAGACCCCAGGGAGTAAAGAGAGGGAGACTCACTCCCTCCATCCCAGACTCGCCCCAAACAAGGTGAGGCTGTCGCCCCCTTCCTCCTCCGGGTCCTGGGGTCCTGCTGGGAGGGGTCGCCCGGCCAGGCGTCTCCGGAGGGGAGAGGTGGAGGGGAGGCGGCGGCGGCGCCCCGGCGGCGGGTGCTGGCGGAGCCGAGGGCGCCCGCTCCCCCCAGCCGCTGCGCTGCGCTGCGGCGCGCACGGGCTCCGCCGGCTGCTATTCCGGCTGGCTGCGGCCGCCGCAGGAAGGGCCGGTTCCTGTGCTCCCCCGCCCCCTTCCCTCGCCTTCTGCTGACGCTGACGTCGGATGAGGGAGCTGGAGGGACTCTCCGACCGCGGCCGGGAGGCTCCTGGGGGCCAGGGCTCCGAGGTACCTGCCCTCCGGGGCCGGGGCCGGGGCGGGAGCGCGCCGGGAGGGCTGCAGGCTGCAGCGGGAGACGCCCGGCAGCCGGGGCGGTCGGGGGCGCCGGCCTGGGGCTGCCAACTCTGCCTTCCGCGGGCGGCGGGTGACAGGCGGGTAGCCTCCTCCTGCCGTTGATCCCCGTGTGGGAACCGCGACAGCCCCTTCCCCTCCCTCGCCTCCTCCCTCGGGCCTGGGAAGGTCTGGAGGATGCGCGCGCCATGAGAGCGTGCGTCAGTCCCGGGGGAGCGGGAGGGACGCGATCCCGGCTCCGGCCCCATCTCCAGCCCCAGCGCGGCGGCACTCCCGCGCACGCCAGCCCACCGCACCCACTCCGTGCCTCGCCCTCTCGGCGGCTCCAGCCCCAGGACCACGAGGTCCCTTCTGGGCAGGGACCTGCGTCCAGGGCTGACTTGTTGACAAGTTCACCTGCCGAGGCGCCTGGTGTTGGCTTTTCCTCTTCTCCCCATTGCCCATCTTTGGCGGAGGTGGCAGGGAGCAGATGGGTACGTCTTGATAACCACTACTGCCAGGAGGCCTGAGCTTGGTCTCTCGCGGACACCTGCTCACCAGCCTCGGACCTGACTAGAGCAAGAGTCCCTAAGCAGGCCAGGTGCCTGCAAACCCTGGTACGCCCGTTTCCTTTGGGTGCTGCTGGCTCCGCCTTTCCTGCCCCCGGGCTATTGCAGCTCTTGCTTCCTTTAGAAACGGACATATCCTGTTATGATGTCTGCCTTTGCCCAGAGCGGCTCCTGGTTAACCTCCACTGCCTTTTTACTTGGAGAACCCCTGAGGGCCCTCAGCGTCTCTTTGGGGGTCTTAAAAGTACTGCGCCCTTTCGCTGGCGAAAGCCATTAACTGCCTGGTTGGGGAGAGTTATAGTTTAGAAAGGGAATCAGGTTCTCTTGTCTTTTGATAGCATAAAAAATCAGTATGAGAAGGGGTGCTGGCTGGCAGCCTTGGTAATTAAGATCTGGTAACTTTATAAAAATTATCAGGCCCTTGGAAATACATCAACAGCTGGCTTGAGAATGATATTGAAGGTAGGAAGAAAGGCACATAAGGCATTGGCCGTTAAGGTCCTATAAATTATGACTCATTGCAAACATGTTCTTGTGCAAACATTTCAGTAAAGTCTCTCCAGAAAAATCTCTAATTGGTTTCTGTGGACCTTAGTTTAGGTTTTCTGAGATCTGAACTGTTCCTGGGGCTTGGGGAGTGAAATAGAAAATGCTTATTTGTTTGAAGTCAGCGTTCCAGACTCAGTTTCCTACCTTATATTTAAAACACACACAAATTCTAAAAATACTTTTAAGTGGGTTTTGAAACCAGTTTCTTTCTAGGCTTCAGTCTTTATTTTTGAAACATCATGTGTGGAGAATACCATAGGGGCAAAATCCGTTTATAATCCTTAATAGTTCAAATATCACTGTTTGGTTTTTAACCACCATGTTTATATTATGTGTGTGTGTGAGAGAGAGAGAGAGGGAGAGAGGGAGGAAGAGTGGCTCTGAGCTAGCATCTGTTGCCAATCTTCCTCTTTTTGCTTGAGGAAGATTGTCGCTGAGCTAACATCTGTGCCGATCTTCCTCTATTTTATGTGGGACGCCTCCACAGCATGGCTTGAGGAGCAATGCTAGGTCGCACCCAGCATCCAAACCTGCGAACCCCGGGCCACCAAAGTGGAACGGGGGAACTTAAGCGCTACTGCCACTGGGCCAACCCCTGCTGTGTTTATATTTAATTGCAGGAGATGGCGCTCTCTAATTGTATCTCTTTGCATTAGATAGGTAAATAGTTGTAGTTATTAAAGATGGATCTTTAGAAAACGACAGTTAAGCTATTGAGTATTAATTATGATAGTGGAGAGACGTGAAGTTAAAGAAACTGACCATGGATACTCCACCCATGGGTCATTAAATGCTAAAGACACTGGATGGTAGATACCTGGGCAGTTAATTTTATAGCTGTCTTTCCCCCATTTGGTACACTCCAGTGTCTGTCTGACTGCTTTCTCTAAGTGTCTTTATTGCCTTGCATCTCTCTCCATGTCAACCTTATGAAAAATACAGAAAATTTTGTTACTCAAAAGAAAACCTTCAAAATTGCTGCATTTTCAATATATTTGACTAAACAGTCCAGTTTTTCAGGTGTAGGCAGTTTTATCAGAGGCAGGGAGGTGTGGCAATTGTGAAATGACATGGTGGAGTAAACCTGTGTGGCGTGAACTATAAGGTTACAGAAACCTCATACAGGAGAAAGCGAGGAAGTAGAGAGGCCACAAGGATCAGGAAGCATTTTTCCTCTTCATTGGTGGACCCCACAGCTAGAAGCCTGAGAGTAGGTGGCAACATTTAGGATCAGTGCACTAGTCACTTTTTATTCCATCTCCATTATCAGATTTATGGGAACCATGGGCAAGGATGCTAGCTGCCTGTTTTTGTCCAAGCGGCTACACAGATTGCTAATTAATTAACCTTATATGCGTGCTCACGCCCATCCAGAATCTGCCTCAGCAGAGCCTTAAACTCAATGACTGGTACAGGAGAAACATTTTTCCCCATTTTATTTCCCTAAGCTGTCATTTTTTTTACCGCAATCATATCTGGCACCATGGAAGATTTGCAGAGGGCACACAGGCTTTAGATCCCAGTGGAGCAGGATTGGAACCCCAGCTGCAACACCTAAATAGCCATGTGAACTTCAGAAAGTTACTTATGCTCTCTCTGTCCTCATTTCCTTATCTATAGAGCAAGAATATCCACCTTGTGGGGTTGTGGTGGGGATTAGAGATAATACATATAAAACTCTTTGCGGGGCTGGCCCCGTGGCCAAGTGGTTAAGTTCGCGCGCTCTGCTGCAGGCGGCCCAGTGTTTCGTTGGTTCGAATCCTGGGTGCGGACATGACACTGCTCATCGAACCACGCTGAGGCAGTGTCCCACATGCCACAACTAGAAGGACCCACAACGAAGAATATACAACTATGTACTGGGGGGCTTTGGGGAGAAAAAGGAAAAAAATAAAATCTTTAAAAAAAAAACCTCTTTGCACAGTAAATAGGACTCAAGTAGTAGCAGTAAATTATTCTTTCACATTGCTAGACATATGTGCTATCTCTATCTGAAAAGGATGCTACTACTTTTCCCTGTGATAGGTAATGTGTTCCAATTTGGTTTTGAGTAGTTCAAGAGATTTTGACACATTACTGAGAGCTTGGGCTTTGTGGAATATTCCCTGAAGTTGGAGAATGCAGTCTGTAGTCCTGAACAAAGCAAAGCTAATTTGTTCCAGTGGGGCTAGATTTTCCAAACCCCTGCCACTCAAATGTGATCCATAGACCAGCAACATTGGCTTCCTCTGGGAGCTTGTTAGACCTGCAGAATCTCAACCCACCTTCACTCCCCCAGGCCCACTGAATTCCAGTCTACATCTTAAGAAGATCCCCAAGTGAATCATGTGTGCATTAAAGTTTGAGGAGCATTGTTCTAACCTGGTATTTATCAAACTTTTGTGTCCAGTAGAGACATTTGGGGGCTTGTTAAGTGTGGATTTCCAGCCTACCTTCTCCCATCTGCTGTTAACGCTTAGTGGGGCTCTGATGCCCAGGGTCCTTCCACTGCTCTTTGAGAAACACTGCACGATGCTCTATCCAGCATGGTGCACTAAGATGGGCCTCCGCCCTCTTCCTTAACAAAGCACTTTGGCAAACATGAGCTTCTTTGGTATTCAACCCCCTATGAAGTAAGTAGGTATCATAATCCCTATCTATCAGATAAGAAAGTTAAGATTACAGGCATGATTTGGCCTGGATAAGGCATAAGGTAGGACTGCCTTGAACCTCTATAAATACTGGTCAGCCATGCTTTCCCTACTCCAGCATCCAGATTAATGCTGTGTGTGTGTGTGTGTGTGTGTGTGTGTGGTGTGTGTGTATGTGTAAGTAATTTCAAATAGTAATGAATTTCTCCAGTATAGGGATGACTGTACATAATGGGGCATTTTATATATGCCTTTAAAACAAAGCCTTCCTTCTGTGTGACTATAGATCTGTTACTTAGGATAACTGATTTTGAGCTTCATCCATAAAATAACGATGACGTCTACTTGACAGGGTTGTCAGGATAAGCATAACGTGCACGAAGCATACATCTCAGTGTCTGAGAAGTGGTAATTCCTCAACTAATGGTAGCTATTTGTCCCAATGTACACCTAGTGAGAGGAAATGAGTTTATGAAAGGCTGAGAAAATGGCACTGCTCATGATGAGAAGTCTCTCCTGCTAAGTCACATGACATCATTGCAAAGTGGGGTCATTACTCAGTATTCGGCAAGCATTTATCATGTATATGCCATGGGCCATGCACTGTGCTAGTACTGGGAATTCCAAGACAAGACCCAGACCCTACCCTGCTCTGGAGGAGCCTGCAGCCTATTCAGGGAGATAGAGAAGTCACCTGACAGTTACATTTCAGGGAAAGCAGGGAGGGGATGAAGCCCACCCCACCTAGATAGGAGAGAGGGCAGAGAATGCCTGAGAAGATTCATGGAGGAGGTGACCCTTGAGTTGAACCCTAAAGGACCAACAGGAATTTGACAGATGAAAAAGGGTGAGGAATGGAGAGAGAGAGTTCCCAACACAGAATCCAGGTGTACCAAGGGAGAGAATACTGGCAGGTAGTCCTCATGTCTGGAGCCCAGTGTTCATGGCTGTCTCTTATTAGCTGAGTGACCTTGGGCAAGTTTGATCATCTGTGAGTTGAGAAGGTTAAATGTGTTAATCAGGAAAGCACAGGACTGATTTCAGTTAAGTGCTGGATAGTCATAGAGGTGGTGGAGGTATTAGTAGGAAATAGGGGACTGATATTTAAACCCCGTTAGAACTAGAGAAAATTGAAGAGGTCAGTTTTCTCTCTTCAGAAAATATATAGATTTAAAAGAGGGTGACTGAAAAAGACAACTGAATGCAATACAGTACTGTGGAGTGGGAAACACAAGGTATGTGTGTTCAGTGATGAGCCATCAAATATATACATGACGGTATATTGTTGACCCTGAGAGTCTAGATTTGAGAGCGGAAAGGTCCTCTCATTCTAGATGGTGAGAGTATTTGTAGAGGAGTAGCTATAAAGTATTACAGCTCCTTTCCCAGAGCACACATTACAGTTCATTCCATTACTTACCATCATCATGATCTCTTACACCCACTTCTCTGTTCCCAGAATAGGGCATGTACACCAGTATCTGAAACCTAATGGTACTTAGGGGAAATCAGCTGGGGTAGTGCATCCTAAGCCAGAGACCGAGGAGCTAATTGTGATACATGGCGCCTCTTCTCCTTATTGGCAGGAACCCTGATGGCCACCAGGAGTCCATCAGCAAGGTTTTGTTGTGCACGAGCACTGTGGTGGTGATGGATTTGGGACTAAAACAGCACCTGAGCCTTTGATTAGGAGGGATTGTTTTTATAGAGATGGAACCCATTATCCAATCTCTTTCATGCAGGAGTGGAGTGGTTAAAAACAGGAGCTCCGGAGTCAAAAGCAGACCTGAATTTACCAGTTGTTGACTTTGGGAAAATTACTTCCCCCTTCTAAGCTTTTTTTCTCACTTGTGAAATGGGGTGGTACCCCCTTCATGGTGATGTTGTGGCAATGAGATAGTGGTGTTAAGTGCTTCACACATGTAAAGTGCTCAGTAAATGACAGCACGTAATTATTGCCTTTTGTCCAGCACATATTTACTAAAGGCCTGATGTTTTTCAGTTACTGTATTTGGTATGAGGAGGCAAAGGTGAACCAATAAGGGTCCCTGCCCTCAAGGGGCTTGCAGTCTAGTGCAGGAGATGCAGATGTACTTAACTCATCCCAGGAGAGTGTGGGAGTACAGGGTACCACCAGCATAGGACAGTTAATTCATCAGTGAGGTGGACAGGAGTGGGAGGCCCCTTGGGAGGGAGGGGCAAGAGGGTGAGTATTGGGTTGCAGAAGGCTTCACTGAGGCAGTGACATTTGAGGAGAGTCTTGAAGTAAGGTGTAAGTTGGCCAATTGGACAAAGGAGGAGAGGGCATTTCAAATGGCAGGAAACTTCGCAAAGCCTTGAAGTGGCACAATATATTCAGGAAAGCTCCAGCATTCTGAAATGACCAGAAGGAATAGTTCTGAGTGAGGTATAATAAAATTTTTTGGAGGGGCCAGAATAAGGAGGAGCTTGGGTTTTTTGCTAAGAAGTTTGGACTTTCTCTAATGGCAGGAGAAAGCAATGAAAGTGTTTTAAGTAGGAGGGTGTTATGGTTAGATTTGCATATTATAGTCCAGACCATGGTGTGTAAAGATTAGAGTGCACAGACACAGGGACAGTATTGCCTGTGACGGCCTAGATTAAGTCCTGGATGTGAATATAGAAAAGAGAGGATGTATTACGTAGCTTTTTAGGAGGTAGAATGGCGAGAACTTGGAGACTGGCTGCAAAAGAGGAAAAAGAAGTTTCTAACTTGGGATGCTCAGTGGAGTTCATGCTGGTATTAACATAGGGACCACAGGAGGAAGAACATTTGGGGGTGGAGATAGAGAGAGATTGGTTTTAGATGTGCTGAATTTGAAGTGCCTATGGCACATCCAGGTGAAGATTATAGTAGGGAGATGGAAATTTAAACACCTCTCCAGAGCACCAGATCCGCATTTCCATCTCGCTGCTGTCATCTCAGGTGAGGTGTTTAATTTTGGAAGTCATTGACATACAGCTGTTGGTTGAAGCCAGGGAAGTGGATTAAATCACCTAGCAACAGCAAGTAAAGTGTAATAGAAGACAACTAAGGTTAGAACCTTATCGATCACTGATATTTGAGATATGGGCACAGAGGAGGAGAAGCTAACGAAGAAAAGTGAAAAGATGACAAAAGTGTAGAGAGTATTTCCTGAGAAATCAAGAGAGGGGAGCTTAGTCGAAGGTCAAGTGAGATGAGGACTTGAGTTGGGCTCATAGTGAAAATCTTTCTCTGGTATGGTGGAGAAAAGAACCAGACTGTGTGGACTTAGAAGAACTCAGTGAAGAGAAGGAAGAGATTGGTAACTGGAGGAAGACATAGGTTGAAGAATATGGGTTGAGGCCAGAAAGGAAGGTTGATTAACTTGAAAGAGAAAGGATGATAGATGGACTAAGGTGGGAAAGGGCAAGGTGATGAGACCCATCCCTAGGAACAGCAGTGGTCTAGTCACGGTGCTGGATAGTTCCAAAGAAGTGAGCAGTGGTGCATGAGGAGTGGAAACCATGAGAGGAGGTGCCCAGTGCAATGCCAAGGGCCACGATTCCCCACAGTGCATGAGGAGGGAGACTGGTCATCATCACCCTGGGGAGCTTTCTTCCACCTGCTGCTCCCTGAAGGCCAGGAGTTGAGTGTCCTTGTATCCAGTGCTCTTTCCTCCGTGTTGCCATAGGCAGCATCGGCATCACTGTGAAGTAGGAAACTTTGTGTTGGTGCCAAACCACTCCCCTCTTTCTGCTTCCTGCTTCTCTCTTCTCTGCACTGCTGACCTGGAGCTCTGTGCCTTTGGGCTCCTTCCTGGTTATTCTACCTGCCCTATCGGGTATATGCCCAGTAGCCCTATCTTTCCTGAGCCCCATCAGAATAACCAGTCTTGTGCATTGTTCATTCTGAGCATTATCGCTATTTAATCCCTAAGCTTCCTCCCTAAGAAAGTAGAGAGAACCTGGAAAAGGGATCTTTTATTAGTTCTCAGATAACACCAATTAGAATGACTCAGTACAGGCAAGGGTGGCTTTCTCAGTTGGGGTATGTGAAAATACAGAGCTTTCTCTCTCTGTCTGCTTCCCTCTGCTGCTGCCTTGTATTTTAAGAGCCTCTTCTTGCTTCTCCCTTCCCTACCTGGGCTGCCTTCATCCCTTGCTCTAAAGCCAGCCTAAACTCAAACATGATTTAGCGGCCACAACTTTACCAAGGAAAGTCCTTGAATGCATGCCATTTCTAAAGAAAGCAGCTGTGGTGGTTTGTTTACAGGACCTGTGCACAACATAGACATTTTATAAACCACATATTGGTGTCTGTGTGTGTCAGTAATTTTACACTAATGAAAAAGGCTTATTCTTTGCCTTGGGAAATTTTCTTCAGTCCTGGGCCTCAGTTCCCTCCTCTGTGAAAAGAGGAGATTGGACTAAATGATATATAAATTCCCTGCAAGCTCTGAGTGATCCTATGGAGGCATAAGAAATTACTTGATCATCTCTATAAGATGCCTTAAATTATGAATTTAATGTTAAAGAGAACCTTGTAAACATTAGTGTCTCTGTAATTACTCTGATTGCTGACATTGTGCTTATGTGTAATTTCATAGAGTTGTGGTTACCACATTCACACACTTTTTCTTCCTTCACATTTGTAATATTATTAACCATTCATATATTTCTATATGTTTGTATATGAATTATATATATTTCATGTATAAACATATGTGTACATTTTATATTTGTAGGTATATATTTATATATGTGTACATATGTATGTGGGGAGAGACTATCCTTATCTTTTCACTTTTTTTCCTTTCCTGAGGAAGATTTGCCCTGAGCTAACATCTGTACCAGTCTTCCTCTATTTTGTATGTGGGTCACCACCACAGCATGGCCACTGAGAGATGAGTGCTGTAGGTCCACGGCCAGGAACAGAACCCAGGCCACCAAAGCAGAGCGTGTTGAACTTAACCACTAGGCCACAGGGCCGCCCCCCCACATTTGACAGTCTTATAGTAGTTCATCCACTTCACTTAACCCCATGAATCTGATTTAAAACAAATGGTACATTTCACACATAGATTTGGACCTTTTTAAAGCAACTTATGAAAACGTGGAGTGCCACCATTTTGTAGGTCATTTAAAAAGACTATATATACATGTTTATGTATACGTATATAATCCTTGTATATGTACATATATATATATGAGATTTTATTTTTGTAATTATATTTCTAACAGGATAATTATCAGAGAGTCTGGAGAGAAAGAATTGTTTAAAGGTATTTGTATCTGTATAGACTATTGGTGACCTGAGTTATGGAATTAATTTTTAACTCTTTGCTTCTTTGCTTAATGCCTTAGACCAAGGTGCCCAGTAAAATGTAATGGCAGCCACATATGTAGTTTAAAACTTTCTAGTAGGCACATTTAAAAAATTAAAAAGAAACAGCTGAAATTAGATACTATATTTTATTTAACCCAATATATCCAAAATGTTATTTCAACAAAAAATATGAAAGTACATATATAAAATACAAATAAATATAAAATATAATTAAATATAACAGAATATGTAAATATACATTTATATATAATACATAATATAGCAATATAGTTATATAAAATTTAAATAATATACAAATGTATCAATGTAAAATACATATAATTTTTATAAACAAAATATAGATTAATACAAAATATAGATTTATTAATGAGACATTTTCCTTTTGGGGGGTTGTACCTAAATCTTCCAAATCCAGGGTGTGCATTACATTTAAAGCATATCTGAATTCAGACTAGCCATATTTCAAGTTGCTCAGTAGCCACATGTGGCTAGTGGCTGCTGTATTGGACAACGCAGATATGCAATACAGATGAAATTAGATGAAATACAATACAATACAATTAGATGAAAAAGTTAACTTAGATTATTCTTCCATAAAAAATTTTATCCCAATTATAAAATGCAGGTTTGAAATATAATTTAAGGAAAACATTTATTCCTATCATTTAATGATGTTCTGTGCTGGCAGTTGAAGGGTGTGGTATTTCTTTTACAGAAGTTGATTGACACTTTTGTCTGTCTAAGGTGTTCCTTCCTTCTTCACCTTTTGAGATTAAGCTTTTGCAGAAAAAGCCACCATAAGTACTAGACAGTAAAATCCGTATGCTAAATTTGAATTGACATTATATAACAAACTTACATAAACCAACCTAAATAAAATCAAAGGTGAATATAATTTATACAGCAAGGGTTTTTTGAGTTACTCTTTTCTTTAGCAAAGACAGCTATCTGTTCTTTTTCTGTTTCAAGTCTTCTAATCTATTTTATGTCAGTTGCTCTTGTAGATTTCTTTGAAGTTGTTGTTTTCAATGCCAGCCTCTTTGTTATTGCTGCCATGATCTCAGTTATAGCACAAAATTCGCCCTCCCTCATCCTTTGCAACAAGCAGGGCTTTAAGGAAGAGAAAGAAGAGCAGGACCTAGATCAGACCCTCTGTGAGCAGTCTGAGGTTTGTGGTTTCTTTTGTTTTTAGCTTGTTTTGTGGGGACATAAAATTTTTAACTAATATTAAGGTTGGGGATGAAACCCTTTTAGAGAATCTCTTGGTTATTTTTTTTAGTTTCTTAGAATATGAGATGCTATGCTTGATATTTTCCTTTGAGAAACATCTCTCGGAATAGACGAGGAGACTGACGAGAGCACCAGGGTGCTAACTGGTGATGAGTGTTTCAACCCCAGCATTCCTCCTTGTGAACTTGATCTTTAACCTGATCTTGGACAAGTCGTCTCCTTTTTTAGAACCCCAATTTCCTTATCTTTAAAAAGGAAGATGTGTTCATGATCTCTAGGCTTTCACTTTGACATAAGTGTCTCTAAAAGTAATTAAAATTAGTTTTATAGTTTTTGTGACTGAGGGCTTCCTAGATGTCAGCTAGCCTAGTCTGCTGTTTACAGATGAGCTAAGTGAGGTCAGACGGTGGCTGAAGTGACTTGGAGGAGGCACACATTTGTGGCATGGTCATGGGCTCACTGGCTTTTATATTGAGAAGCATATTGGGAGACAAGTTATAATGGCATTAGAAATATTTATTAGGAATGTGATTTTAATAGATTTAGGAGGCATTAAGCTTAATTAATGCCTGTATATAATACCTGAGCTGTTTTGAAATGTGAATGAAATGATCATTTAAAAGTATCTGAAGACCACAATTTATTAACCAAAACTGTAAATTTTAACAGTGACTTCCTTATAGGGCTTAAATAAAAACTTATTCATCTTTTAGCTGCCTTAAATAAAGTTAGAATTCTGTTTTCCCTTGTAAGATTTGCTGACTCACAAAATTAAAGTATGACTCACAAAATTAAAGCATGATCGTGTTTCACTTTTACTTGTGAATTTATAAAATGTCAAAAATCATTTGTAGGGGACACAAAACTAGAAACAGAATCCATTTAAAGTTATATGGAGTGCTCAAGTAATCAAACCCTTATCAAAGTCTGAAAGGAAAAGCTGTGGGATATCTGAGAGAGAGGAAAAACATCATAAATGCTAGTCAAAACCACGTTCCAGACAGTCCCCGACTTATAGTTTGACTTAGGATTTTTCTGCTTTACGATGGTGTAAAAACGATATACATTCAGTAGAAACCATACTTCAGATTTTGAATTTTGATCTTTTCCTGGGCTAGTGATATGCAGTACAGTATGTACTCTCTCATGCTGCTGGGTGCGGCAGCGAGCCGTGGCTCCCAGTGAGGCATGCAATCACGAGGGTAAACAATCGATACATTTACAACCATTCTTACTCAGACAACCATTCTGCTGTTCACTTTCAGTACAGTCTTCAATAAGTTACATGAGATATTCCACACTTATTATAAAATAGGCTTTGTGCTAGATGATTTTGCCCAACTCTAGGCCAATGGAAGTGTTCTGAGCACGTTTAAGGTAGGCTGGGCTAAGCTGTGGTGTTTGGTAGGTTAGGTGTAGTAAATGCACTTTCAACGATGATATTTTCAACTTAGGATGGATTTATTGGGATGTAACCCTATCATAAGTTGAGGAAGATCTGTATCTTAAGTTTAGCTCTTGAAAGGATGACAGTCGAATCCAACTTCCCACCCTCCATAGGGATTTCTCTTTCTCAGCTATGTGTGAATTTGCTTTGATGAATCAAGATTTTTAAAATAATAATAAATATAGTTAATTACGCCTGGAAGAATTATTTCAGTTTTTTCCTTGTTTTTACGAAAGTTTTAATATTTATACTTAGAACATACTTCCTTCTCCATGGGAAATTATAAAAATCGCCATTGACATAAGAGAAAGTGACTAGAGATAAACCTCTAGAAAAAAAGAAGAAACATACTTTGAGCAAAAGAAGTATACAAACGTTGAATTATTTTCTAATCCAGTACCTAGAACCTCTGCCAAATTTGTCTTTCTTCTGTTCATTAGGCAAGCCCTGATGAGCCTACACTGAAGCCTGGCTCTGAGGCTCACTGGCTTTGCTCTCTCGGGCCTGATAGTCACCTCTCTGGATCACAGGTCCCTATTTTAAAAGGAAAGGGCTTCATTCTGTTGTTTCTCAACTTCCTCCAAGCTCTAAATTATATGACATACATTAGCTCTGAGCTTGCACAGAGAAAGAAACCCAAATACAAAACAAAATACCGAGAACTGGTAATATTTCTAGATGAGGTTAATCTTTGAAATAATGGGAAGATGGAACTAGCAGAAAATTATATAAATTAGGTGCAACTGAAAGCTAAATGCAAGAGACATGCCACAGGCCGCCAACAGTTATGGATAGTCAAAGATAAGCTCTCTAGCAAAGACAGGACATAGAAGATACACACTGAATGTGAAATAAATAGCATTGAGTGTGTACCCTCCAGTAGCTACAGAATATATCTAAATACTGAAAGTGACCAAAAATGGCCCCTGTGTCTCCTCAGTCACGTCTCATCTTTCTTTAAGTTATAGGAATGTACAAATGCTTATGGTTGATTGCATGCACACACCAGGCAGTTATACTGTGGAAGAATTTGTTCATTGCTTTCCCTCTGCCTGCAATAATACTCCCTCCACCCCATCACCACACACACACACACACACACACATACACACACACACTCCTACATTTTGCCTGGCCAGCTACTGCTGATTCTTAGAAACTCAGCCCAGAGCCCATGTAGGAAGCCAGCCCTGTGCCTTCTCCTCTCTGTTCCTCTAACCTTCAGTACCTTCCTCTGTCATGTCACTCATTCCACATCACAGGCAACACTTGGCATTCCCTGACTTTAGATTCACCTTTTCAGTTACACACAAATAGCCCCAAAAGTCTGTGGCATGTAGTGATGTGCAATTTTACTGGAGTTTCATTTTAAAGAATTATTCTATATTTCATCAAATATAAGGAACCATTGCTTGTGAGATCTTTTGTTATTTTATGTTCCATGAAGAAAGAAAAATGACTGCCAAACAGTTGACAGGGTATCAATTGTAGGACACATCCCAGCTTCAGGAATGTTAGAATGTGAACAGATTTGCACCTATTCAGTGACATGTGGTGCCATGAAGCTGGTCTGTGGGAATGAGTGACTTTACTCTGGGGTGGTTCAAACATATCACTTTGTACCCACATTGCTGTAAGACTCTGTTCTATTCTCTTAGAAAGTTTGTTTCTCATGGGGGAAAAAATGGCCCACTTCTCAAAGAAAGCTAAATGCTGTTGTGCACAACAGAACTGAAGAGTTCTAAGACAGTGACAATTTTTAGTTAGAATATAGAAATTTTGAATAAATTAGAGAGGAAGATAACAAATTTGGCAGTGGCTCAAATCTGCAATTCAAGAGAACTGCCATATGCCCAGTATAGAGACAGGAAAAAGGGATTCTGGACTCAGTTTCAGCTAGTACTCCAACTAATAGAAAACTGCTCACTGATGGAAGAGAAAATTCTACTGCTAAAATTGGAAAGGTAATTAATTTGAGACATGAACCTGCTCAAGAAACACGACACACTTAGGAAATGTGATTCAAGAGGAAACTTATTGAAATATGTTTGTGGGTTGAGAGTACTGATATGGTGAAATGTAACTCCTGATGCTACCTTTATTCTGAGTAAGGGTTGGCTCAAGAATTTTAGATTCTTTGCATAATTCAAATGTTATCGGAGGTGCCATCAGCTAACTGCGTAAGCTCATATAAAAGGGTTCTGGGCCAGAACAAATGTTCAGTGCAGCTGAAGCCAGCCTATATGGGATGAAAATACTTTCCCATCCTGTATTTCCAAGGAGGAGAATCTAGTATCAGGGTTTAAGGCAGCCAAGGACAGACTGACTCCTCTTCTTTGTAGCGATGCATCAAACTTTGTTTAAACCAGGCTTGCTTTAGCATTCTGTAAACCTTGAGGTATTTGGAAAAAACTTTTGCTTATGTATTGGCCGTGCAACCTGTTCAAAATGGCTTTTCAACAGCTATAGGGAATAAAAGCAAGTGGGACAGTTGTAGTCTGTCCACATGAGTGGATAAAATTGAAGACTCAATATAGCAAGAATGTAAGAAAAGCATAGAGGAAAAATGAGCATAATTATTGCACTGAAGCCCAGTACAAAATCTGAACAAAGCACCTGCTCCCTGTTCTCCCCACAGGGCAAGATGGTCTTTCAGCCTCATGAGTGTGGCTGAGAACGGCTGTGGTTTTAATGCCCGGCCTTGGAGCATGAGGTGAGCGTATTGTAACCCCGTCACGGTGGAGCCTGGGAAGCTCTAAGAGGGTTGGGTCGGTAGTAGTGTCATCTAAGAAGAAGGTGCTGACCTCAGCAGCTTTTCCATCTCTGAGCTGGGAGATGTCTCTCCTCTTTGTTTCTTGTCTTGGACACAGAGCCTGCTCCTCACTAACTCATCTCCCCACCCTCAGGGTCGTTACATCAAAATTAGGAACTTGCTTTTCATTGACCTGTTAACTCTTGGGCCCCTACTTCTTTGAGTAGGTCTTGATTATCATTGGCTCATCTGCTTTGCCTTCCTTGGGGAGATAGAATTTAAGGAAACACAAACATTCATGTTTTCAAGTCATGCTGAATTGAACTATGTTGGTGCTTTTATTTTTCTTATCATGGCCCCCACAGTCCATAAACAACTTGCTCTTCACTCTTCTTTGCTTATCTCCCAAGGTAAGGTGGCCACAAGCAGAAATTTAGGAAGTTGTTTCTGCGCCATTAAAAACCTTGAGCTGTGATACTATTCGTTTTGGGCTTATTTCATAAGTACCTTGTGGCCAAAGTGGAAAAATAGCTTTCTTTCAGAATCATGAACTGAAGTATTAGCTAATCATAGACTTCATTGTATTTTACAGGGGAAATTACATTTTTATAGCAGAATTTACAAATTTGGGGAAAAAAAACAAAAAACCAAAAAAGAGTTTACAAATTTGGGGATTCTTGAAGATCTTTTTTTGAAGAAGAAGAAGATTAGCCCTGAGCTAACTACTGCCAGTCCTCCTCTTTTTTGCTGAGGAAGCCTGGCCCTGAGCTAACATCGTGCCCATCTTCCTCTACTTTATACATGGGACGCCTACCACAGCATGGCGTGCCAAGTGGTGCCATGTCCGCACCCGGGATTCAAACTGGTGAACCCCAGGCCACTGAGAAGCGGAACATGCTAACTTGACCGCCGCGCCACGGGCCGGCCCCATCATGAAGATCTTTTTTTATGTCCCTTGCGAATGTCAAGAGTCTCCTGGATCTGGAAATATGTTTGTATGTCTGTCTTTCCTGCTTAGCCTGCACTGTCCAATACTATCACAACTAACCACATGTGACCATTGAGCACTGAATGTGGCTAGTCTCAACTGAGAGGTACTGTAAGTGTAAAATGCACAACAGATTTCAGGCTTGGTACAAAAACATGGTTGCAAAATATATCATTAGTAATTTTTTTATTGATTACATGTTGAAATAATATTTTAGGTATATTGGGCTAAATAAAATATATTATTTTTAAAATCTTACTGTTTATTTTTACTTTTTTGACACATCTATTAAATCACTTAAAATTACATGTGTGGCTCATAGTATATTTCTCCTAGACAGAGCTGATCTAGACTATAAGTTCCTTGTGGCCAAGGGGAGTGCCTGGCACATATTAATTAGATGCTCAGTGTGTGTTTGATAAACCAAACTGCTGAATTGAAATGAATGAATGGATGAGAATTTTAACGATTTTTTAAAGTAGTGATTTTGACACTATGGTTTTAGAAAGTGATAGAGCAAGATGAGATGGATTTTGTCAGGAAATCTTAAAATGTTTATTAATTGTCTCTGGTGTATGGGGCTAGAACTACATTAAAAGAGATGCGGGCCAGGACTGCACCTGTCTTCTTATGAGAACTTACGATGTGCCCTGTGGAGTTGACCTGATTTTGCCGCCTGTGATTCCTTTACTCTAGTGCCATATAATCCATTAGTTTGTTCAAGGAAGACGCATTTCCAGAAAGGAATTTTCCTATGTGCCGTTTAGCTGTGATATCTAGACTTTAATGTCCTTGAGAGTCACTTACAAAGTCTGTTACAAATGCAGTTTCCCAGATCCATTCCCAGAGATTCTGGTTCAGTGGGTAAGGGATGGGGCCCAGGTCTGCATGTTAAACACTCTAGAAGATTCCAATGCAAGTGCTCTATAAACAGTACCTTCAAGGACACTGCCATATGGCATCGAAATCTGGGAATAGCCTGGAAGTCCAGGTAGAAGGGTCAGTGTGCTCAGTGATTTTTATTATCTGTTATAATACAAAGAACTTAAGTTGTTAAATATTTATTTTTGATTAATCAAAAAGTTGCAGCAAAGGAAGTAGTGAGAAGGTGAGAAGGCAACCTAAAAAATGGGAGCAAAGGGGCCAGCCCAGTGGTGTAGTGGGTAAGTTCACAAGTTCTGCTTTGGTCACCTGGGGTTCACAGATTCAGATCCCAGGCATGGACCTACACATTGCTCATCAAGCCATGCTGTGGCAATGTCCCACGTACAAAATAGAGGAGGATTGGCAGAGATGTTAACTCAACGACAATATTCCTCAAGCAAAATGAGAAAGATTGGCAACAGATGTTAGCTCAGGGCCAATCTTCCTCACCAAAAAAAAAGGAGAAAATATTTGCAGTCCATATTTCAGATAAGGGGTTAATATCTAGAATATATTAAGAACTCCTACAATGCAATAACAAACAAAAAAATACCCAATTAAAAAATAGGCAAAAGACTTGAGTAGTCATTTCTCTAAAGAAGATAATACAAATGGCCAGTAAGCATATGAAAAGATGCTCAGTATTGCTAATGATCATGAAAATGCAAATCAAAACTACAGTGAAATACTACCTCACACTTATTAGGATGGCTGCTATCAAAAAAACCAAAAAACCAAAAACAGAAAAATAAGTGTTGGTGAGGATGTGGAGAAATTGGAATGCTTGAAGCACTGTTGGTGGGATTGTAAAATGGTTCAGTTGCTGTGGAAAAAAGTATGGAGGGTCCTCAAGAAATAAAAAATAGAACTGCTATGATCTAGCAATCCCACTTCTGAGTGTATATCCAAAAAAAGTAAAAACAGGATCTCAAAGAGATATTTGCACACCAGTGTTTGTTGCAGCATTGTTCACAATAGCCGAGATGTGGAAGCCACCTAAACATCCATCAGTGGATGGATGGATAAAGAAACTGTGCTATATACATACAATGGAATATTACTCAGCCTTAAAAAAAGAAGGAAACCATGTCATATGTTACAACATAGATGAACCTTGAGGACATTTGCTAAGTGAAATAAGCCAGTCACAAAAAGACAAACACAGCATGATTCCACTTACATGAAGTATCTAAGGTAGTCACATTCATAGAAACAAAGTAGAATGGTGGTTGCCAGGGGCTGGGGGGAGGGGGAAATGGAGAATGGTTCAATGGGTATGGAGTTTCAGTTTTGCGAGATGAAAGAGTTCTAGAGATCTGTTGTACGACAGTGTGCGTATAGTTAACAGTACTGAACTGTACACTTAAAAACTGTTGAGGATAAATCTGTGTGTTTTCTACCTCAATAAAAAAATTAATCAAAAAGTACCAACTATTCTAATAGTTCATGGGGAAATTGAACTCAAGGAAAGAGTACAATAGTTTGGTTTCCTTGAATAATATCTTTCTATGAGAAACTTCATTGGAAGCTTTGAGCTAAATAAAGTAAATGCGTACCTTTGGTGAAGCCTTGTGGGTGGTGAGAGGAATGGAAGTTTGTGGCCTCTCCGTAATTTCCTGAGTAGAGGGCAAGCCTTACTCATCATGAATGTCATTTCCAAAGCAATTTGTCCAAAAACCTGGATGCCCTTGAGATGGAAGATTCTGATTAAAGGGCTGTTGTCATTTCAGAGGCAACTGGACACTCTAAGAAAATGTCCTCCTTCCTCTCTCCTGTCCCCATACCTGAAGCCTGGAATGCCAACGTCTCAATTTAGTTCCCTTAAGACATTTTTTCAAAGCCTGGGAAACTCTAATCATTTTAGGGGTTCCAGTTGCCAGGCTCTGTTCTGAGGCAGAGGGAGAACGACTGGATTGATTTTGTGGAGTAGCCAGAAGCGTTCACACGCTGAGCATTCACTCCGGCAGCCGGCAGTCTGTGTCTGGCCAGAGGCCTTTCCTTTAGGTAGTGAGCTCCCCATTCTTCCTGGCAACTGGGAGGCAAGTGTGGGTGGGTTGGTTGGCTCTGTCCCTGAGGTTGGCTAGCTTCCACGAGTGGGCAAATGGAGTGAAGGACAAGGGTTTGAAGTTACTCATATTTACTAATGAGATGAAAATACAATGCTAGGCTGGTGAAAACTGAAATAATCACATTTTCCTCCTTTGAACCCTTCTTGGTATCTTATTGTAGCTTATCAACTTTTTTCATTTGTTTTTTGTTTTTGCAATGTGCTGATTCATTTTTTAGAAATACTGATTATGAAATATTTGTCTTTTTTTCTTTTTTGGCCAGCTAAGGACTTTTTTCAAACAAAAATAAAAAGTAGTTGAGAGCTATTTCCCTGGGTATGGGGAAGGGATCAGAGCAAGGAATTCCCTGTGGCTAGGCCAGTACCCTCATATCCTGGAGGGGTTGTGATAATTCCCTTCCTTGCCCCTGTGATGGGGAACCTCAGCAAGTGCAGGACCCTATGTCAGAGCCCACCTACCAACGAGAACTTGGGCTAGGGGTCAGTCCCTGCGAGGGCACAGAGTCGGGCATCAGCATGGCCAAAGGCCAACCACAGGATCAAATCCTAAGCACCAAGAACATACTCTTCCGCCTTTCCTGGCACCCAGAACAGATAAGAAGAGAAGCCCTAGCGAGTCTGACCCCCATGGCTGGTCCCTCCAACACACACAAGCTCTATAGTTACCACATTATCTTTTGTATTTCTTGCCTTCCATTTCTGTTGGGTGGATGAGTGGGTGGGTGGGGTTTCCTGGTTTGGGATTCTTGTGCTAATCTACTCTATCTCTTTCCAATTTTAGTATATGTGCTGCTGAAGTGAGCATGATTATGAACTATTTCAAATCTGTAAAGAGGCGTACAGATGCGTACTCACCACCTAGCTTAACAAAGAACGTTATGAGTACAGGTGAAGTCCTTGTACCCCTCTGGAATAATGTCCCCCACCCCCATTGCAGTGGTAACTGCTCTCTGGAACTTAGTGTTCATCACTCCTAAGCAATTCTTTGTACCTTTACTATATGATATTTGTATACCTCAGCAATATATAGCATTGCTTTGAGGGTTATGGTCTCATATTTTATGTAGTCTTCTGCAACCAGCTTTTCTCATTCAGCCTGCCTGTATACTTCCTAAACTTCATTTGGGATATTTCTTCCAGGGTTACTTAGCTAAACTATTCTCGACACCACTGTACAGTGTTACTGCATAATAGTGTGTAGCCCCTAAAATACAACTAGAAATAGCTTAGAGTGGAAAATTTTATATGTGTCAAATTAACATATAATTGTAATATAGTGTGTAACTGTTAAACATATTTGTTTTATTTCAGGTTATAATATAACTTATCCTCTCATGCTTTTTCCCTGCCCCTTCTCCCCAAATCATCAACAGTAGAAAAAGAAGAAGAAAACATGTCAGGACAGAAATGGTAAGTAATTTGTTATCTTTTCTAAATCGGGAGAGGCTAATAAAAGAGGAAAGCACATAGTATATGCTCAAAAAATGTCTATTGAATAGAAAAATCAAGAGTCACGTTAGCAGTGAATAACCTGTTAGCCCCTGTCTAGTACTGAATATAGTCAAGTTCAATATCCCTACTAAATGAAATATGGAAACCAAGTATCCAAAAATATTGTAAGTACTTATCTAATGTGTATTCTCTAAGAAATTCGTTTACATATAACTTTTCTTGTGAGAATCTAATGTTGGCTTTTCTTACCACCGTTTTTTCAAATGTAATGAGTTGATACATTTCTTTTACCACTATCTTAACAACTTCTAATATTAGGATTATAAGGGATTTTTATGTAGGGCAGCTATAAAATAATGAATGAACACAAACTCAGACTCATTAATTTATAGTCACGACTTCATGAACATTCAGGAGCCAATCATGGTTAGAAGTAGATGTTGCTGAATAAAATGTGGGTACCACATAGCGATGCTAGCACTGTCATTTATGTGCCTATAACACATCTAAGCATCATGTTACACCTCTTATAAATTCCAGATCTGCTTCAAGCAGTGTTTCTGAACCCTTTTGAACCCATGACCCACTGTGTAAGCAGATCTCGTCAGGTTTTACCTCAGTTAATTTATATCATGAAAAAATGTGGTGCGTGTTTTTGTGTTTCAAATGTACAATTAATTATAATAAAGAATATACTTTTTAATCCCTACTCTCTCAGTAGAGAAGCAATCAGACCCTAGTCCTCTGTAATGTCAAATGTCAAACTTTAAAAGAATTTTTGCGTCTTAAAATGTAATGCATTTTAAAAGGTAATTAATAAATGGCTAAGGGATTTAGTTTCCCTGCGTATCCCCATTTGACAGCTCTCTAACTAAGAGCTGTCATACTGTTATTTTAATTGTTCCATCTTGCCTCATTAAGACAGGGGGATGGTTGCATCTCGTGACCCTCGTAACGGCTGTCATATCCTGGCAACAGGCTCGGGGAAGTAGGTAGTCACCAACCCAGAAGGACTAAAGAGCCCCACAAAGCTGCCCTTCCCCAAAGTCTTTCTCCCACTTACTCTGCCGCTTCATTGCTGTTGCTGAAGTGCAAGGGCTGCGGAGAACGTTGAAATGAACGCTGGACTGGAATTTAGAGGCTTGGACTTTCATCCTGTGTGACTGCGGGCGAGATTCTTAACCTTTTGAAACCTAAGATATCTCATTTGTTAAATGATGGGGATGAAGGATGTTCACTACATCTTTAAAGTTCCCCCTCCTTTTTTTTTTCAAAATGGAAATTTTTTTTCTGGTAATCCATGACTTTTGATTAAAAAAAAAGATACACTGCAAAGAAGTCTGCCCTATTCCCCACTCTTGAAAATTCCATTCCACTGATATAACCACAGTTTCGGTGGTGGGGGGTATATCCTTCCAGTCTTTTAATGCACATATTATATAGAGAGATTATCTTTTACATAAAAGTTATGTATATTTTCATCTTATTTTCTCTGATGTAATCTCATAATAAAATTTTAAAGATTGGCACCTGAGCTAACTACGGTTGCCAATCTTCTTTTTTTTTTCCTGATTTTTCTCCCCAAACCCCCCCAGTACATAGCTGTATATTTTAGTTGTGGGTCCTTCTAGTTGTGGCATGTGGGACGCCACCTCAACATGGCCTGATGAGGGGTGCCATGTCCGCGCCCAGGATCCGAACCAGCGAAACCCTGGACCACCGAAGCAGAGCATGCAAACTTAACCACTCGGCCATGGGGCCGGCCCCATCATAATAAAATTTTAAATAATGCCAAAAGCATGCCAGTTCCCAAAATCCTACTTCTCTCTCATGATAACCATTGCTAAGGAAGTCATCTGAGACCCTTTCTGACTTTTTAAGAATAAATGTGTCAAATTGAAAATTGTAAATGTTGTCTAGGAGAGTATAAATCATCAGGTTTTGAGATACAGATGTTTTGATATAGTAGTGTAAAGCAAATCGTGTTTTGGGACATAGGTCTGGCACATTCTGAGTGGCTATAGGATGGGTGGAAGAAGGTACATGTCTGCAGAGGGAAGAGGCTGAGGGGTCCTGTGTGGGCCTTTGGAACAGGAACTCTCAACAGGAGGACAGTGTAGATAACATGGTGAGGGATGGAGCATCAACAGCAAACTTTCTGTCAATATTTGAGGTATTCTGGTCACTTTTACAGAACTCCATTTCATTCTCAATTCGTTTTTTTTCTAATTTCTTCTTTACATACTTTTTGATTTGATCTTCACTATGAAGCAACTCCTGAAGAATGGCTTTCTATCTATATTTTTAAATTTAAGGTTTTAATATCAGAAATCTGAAACAGGTTTTTAAAATTTTATTTATTTTTAAAATTTTGAGTGTGGTAAGACTGCTTAACATGAGACCTAGCCTCCTAACAAGTTTTTAAGTGTAAAATACAGTGTTGTTAACTCCCGGCACAGTGTTGTACAGCAGAGCCCTGGAATTTATTCATCTTGCATAATTGAAACTTTATGCCTGTTAATTAACAATTTCTCATTTCCCCCACACCCCAAACAGCCCCTGGTAACCACTACTCTACTCTCTGATTCTGTGAGTTTGACTGTTTTAGGTACCTCTGTGGCAGGTTTTAAGCATGCTGTTTTTCAGCCCTTATCTCTGCTTTTCTGCCGTCACTTCATTGTTGGCTGTGATGCTGAAGTGGAGAGAACACGGGCCTCCGGCTTTATCTCTGACTCACTGGGCTGCGTGAGCCCGTCACCCTGCCTGGCTTGGCCCCCGTTCTCTCCTTCTGAAAGTGATGTGTCAACCTGTTGATAATCTAAACTCTCTTCAAGGTGTAGTTTCTCAATTTCCTACAAAACTTGCTTACTTTCCTTACTAACTTTTAAGGTTTTGGAGTAAGTTAGAGTTGATTAAATTTTTGGTGTAATAGCCATGTAAGAAAGTATTTTTATGTTTATGAATGCTATCAATGTGTAATATTTAGGTAAATTTGTTCACACTAAAATATCTTAAACTTTGTACAAGTCCCTCTAAATGTTTTTAAAATGGCTTTTTAAATGTTCTTTAGCAGTTACCCCTGGGACTTACAGGATCGATATGCACAAGATAAGTCAGTTGTGAATAAGATGCAGCAGAAGTATTGGGAGACAAAGCAGGCCTTTATTAAAGCCACAGGGAAGAAGGAAGATGAACATGTCGTTGCCTCCGACGCAGACCTGGACGCCAAGCTGGAGGTGAGTGCTGTCTTGCTCTCAGTCCCAGCATAGCCACCTTGCTAGGGTCGTGGTCCTCGAGGGTACTCACCTGGACAAGCATAGGTGTGCTTTCTATTTGAAAACATGTTGCAAACAAGTAGTTCATGAGGAAGATCTAGGATCAGATAAATTCAATCCCAGCATAGTTTTTAAGACCTATAAATTCTCATGTAACCTCTAGTATGTCTCAGTTAATTTGTTTTTCAGGCACTTAGTTGGAATGCATGGCATATGGTAAATTCACAGTAAATGTTTGTTGAAAAAAATTAATGCAAAGAGCCACCACTAGTGATAGCAACACTAGGATCAGGCAAATGTTTACATTTTAAAGAACAAAAAATGATGACAGCAGAAGGTCCTGGAAAGCGAGTCTGACAAGCTTGGTATTGAACCCTGGAAAATTCTAGAATGAATAAGATATTTAGTTAGACTAGTTAATAATACAGTAAGCTGAATTCATATCTGGTTGATCCTCAAATACTAATATAACTGGTAGAAGGCCCACTAACTCCTGTCTTCCTGGACATTCTGCCAATAGTTCAGATTAAAAATTGAAAAGCATACTTAGCACTTCTGCGAATGACAGGGCACTGAGAGGAATAGTGTCACATGACATGAAAAGAAATCAAACGATCTCTAAACTTAATATATAAGCTAAAGTTACTGAGCTGAACATTTAGTGGGACTAAAATAAACAGCTCAAGATTTCAAAAAGCTTTCCGAGAAGGGTGGCCAGGATGGTGGAAACCACGGTTATAGTGGGACCGAGAGGTTTAAGAGGAGACACGTTAGTTGTCGGTTGCATAGGAAGGTCTGTCATGTGAAGAGTGATAATTCGTCTATGCATCTGAGGGTAGAACCAGACCCAGGGCCACTATTCATAGTACTCGTCTCATGAAATTATCTCAAGTGTTCGTTTGTTTGCCCGCCCTCCCTCCACGAGGAGGTCAAATTCCATGTCAGCCTTATTCACCATTGTATCCTCAGCCAGACACAGTGCACATTCTGCAAGTAGTAACTGCATAAGTGTACATGGTAATGCAATTAAGATTAGTTCCCAGCCCTTTCCCCTGTCATTGAAATTGTTCAAACAGAAGCTGGGTTTGACAGGGATGTTCTCATGGAGAAAAGTAGAGCCAGGAGGCATCTATTCTGATTTTAGTATTCTAAATACAGTTGAAATGACTATAAGTTGCATACGCTTTTCACATCTTAGAATTTTATTTTTTTCTTCTTAACCTAGTAAATATGAGCATTATTCAAAAAGGAATTTAATGTGTTAATTATTAGTACATTAAATACAATATAGTAATTTTATGTTTAGGCTCTTCAGCAGCATTTTTACTGAACTAACTATACTTTAATCAAAATAGCTGCTATCTGAGGCACATAGCATCCAGAATACTTAACTGCGACTAATAATTTTACATGATAGAGGTTTCTGTTACAGAAATATTGCTAGTGATGTTAATGTTTATAGAGAGAATGGATTCCATCCATAAAACATATGTAAATGATGTGCAAACCGTTTTGATGTGTTCTTTTACTAAGTTATCCATAAAAGGCTAGCTTATAAAACAAGAACTTTTATTCTACTGGCGCCGAAAGCGTGTGTGCCAAGCCATAGTAATGGTCAGATTCTATTACAATCTGTCAGGAAGTTAATCTAGAAATGTACTAAGTTTAAATATTTGTCAAAATTGCATGTTAATAAAATCATTTTCTCAACAACAGCTCTTAAATACAAGAACAGACAAAACTAACCAGTGATGACAGAGCCTTTCAGTGGGTGCCAGGGCAGAGCAGACTGACTAGATGGTGGAAATGTTTCTTATTTTGGTTGTGGTTACAAGAGTGTAAACAATTGTCAGTCTCACAGAACTGAAAACCCCAGAGGTGTGCATTTTATTGCGTTTAATTTATACCTCAGTTTTTTAAAAAGTGAATAGCAACAACAGAACAGCTCCTGAACATACTTTTTGAACTTCCTTTCTCCTATGTATAGGAATTACTATGTGTTGGTGGTTTGTGACCCAGAATAAGACTGCTGGTTTTCTGTTTTGCTTTATGGTAAAGGGTCTTTTTTTTTCTAACAGGTAGAGGATGCAGTGTAATGAAATGAGATTTAATAAAATTTATATTCTTCGTGACCAAGTTTTATCGTATTAAGCATTCCTGGGAATGGTTTTAATCTTTTAAGTATATATGCATGCGTCTATTTTTATGAGATAATTTGGCCATATTTATTAGGAAGCAGATCATCTATTTTGACTCAAATAGTGAAGTACTTTCCAATACAATCACATAATTGCTATGTCACCACGGCCAGTAAGTCAGGAGAGAGGAGCAAAGCCTTGCTTTGCCTCACTGGGTGGCTTTTCAGAGGCCAAATGTTTGTCTCCTGGGTTTTCTAATTGATACCAGCCCTAGTCTCTGGGTTGGTAGACAGGGGGTGCAGAAAGTGTGAAGTATCTATTTTATTTTCTCTTGAGCTGCCTCGGTTTCTGAAGCAAAGACCAAGACCACCAAGAGTTAAAATCTAGTTAGACTCTTCTCAGTACAGCCCACCTGCTTTTCCCTTAATTTCCTCTGTTATGGCCATAGCATGACATTAGGTTACTTCTCTGTATATTTTATGAAATCATTGGGAAAATAAGGAGTGAGAGGGACTGCTAGCTAAACTCATTTTACCAGATGTCTTCTGAACAAACAGAACATTCAGCTGATTGATTTTGGTTTGCTTTTTATAGAGTTGTTTAAGCATGCCATAAAATACATTAGGAACACAAAATAAGGTAATATTGTGTTTTAAATATGATGTTTAATTGACAGATCCTCCATTAAAAAAAAAAAGACAGCAAGTGGTAAAAGAAATAAATTAGATTATGAATGAATATTGGGTCTCTGGTTTGCCAAGTCCTCTAATTGGGCCCTTCACTTAGGATTTCTGTTTTTCAGCTATTATTTCAAGAGTCTGGAGGAAATCATTGTTCTGCAGGTCTTAATTTAGATCGCAGAGATGACGGATGCCAATAAATATGGACTAATAGGAGCACATTTAAAGGCTTTGGTCACAGTTTCTGTCCAGGACACCACATAACACCAAGCACACCTAGCACGTGACCTTGTTTTTAGTGGGCACGTCGCACACTGCAGTTATGTTCAATGTAATTATTTTTTATGTCACTGCTGTCTGTTTTATTTAACATTTTGTTTGTATTTTTATTATAGCTGTTTCACTCGATTCAGAGAACCTGTTTGGACTTGTCTAAAGCAATTGTACTCTATCAAAAGAGAATATGTTGTAAGTATCCCATAAGTATGAATACCGATCAGATAGACAGTAAGAAATAGGATATTTTGCTTCGGTATGTCATTTATGTGTTTAGGAAGTAAGACAAGGAAACTATTTAGGATTGTCTGTCTTTGCTCTTTATTTGGTGGGGAGGAGGGTCTCTGATAATTTTGTTGGAAATCCTTTACATGGGCTGTTTATCTTTCAATGCAAGTACCATAACAAGAATTTTGTATTGGGTCTCCCATGCATGAGTACATGCCATTTATTTTCCTAATTATAAATAAGCTTTCTCAGTTTTGTATCTTAGGATTTTTTAAATTTGGGGTTATTTTTATTTGATTGCCCTGGCTCTCTTATATCCACTTTGTTCATTTTTAAATGACCAAATGGAGAGAGAGGGAGCATACAGGTAAATCATTGACTGTATTTTGTTGACAGTGCTGCTTCATGAACATTTTTTATGTTGGATATTGGGTATTAGGGAGCAAGATTTTCCTATGGCCATCCTGTTTAAAATCATTACCAACAAAGTTATCCCTGAAATGCTAAATATCAAGTTGCACGTTAGTATGTTTTTAATTTCCATTTGTAGGTGATTTAATAGTACAATTTCTATATTTCTGAGACTAAAATATGGGAAGTTTTTCTGTTTCCAACTTCTGCCAAACCCCTTTCCAGTAATCACAAATGAACAATTGGTAATTTTCCTTCATTAGTAATCTATTATTAAGACTATTTGGGGGAAGCACAAAAATCCCTGGACTTAGAGGCAGAATTTTATAAATTATTTATGTTACTGTTTACCAAGTGTTTGAGCTAAGACTTCTCCAGGGCTGTAACTCTATAATCTTGAGTTATGAGAAATCAAGACACATCACATACGTCCCCCACCATTTCTCTGTCCCACATCCAGTCAGTCTCAAATGTTGGTCTATTTTGTTGTCTAGTTAGCTTTCAGATTCTCTTTCCTCTCTCCATCTTCACTGCCACTACCTTAGTCCAGGCCACCACCATCACTCTCTTGATTTGCTGCATCAGCTTCCTAACTCATCTCCCTGCCTAGACTTTTGCCTTCTCCAGCCCATTGTCCAAACTGCAGTCAGAGAGCTCTCTGGTTGAGCTCTCAAAGCTTGGACAATTTGAGCAATAAAATAAATAATGATAGTATTGAATTATAACCCATAAAGTAAAATAAATATCCATTGAGTCTATATGGAAACAAACAAACACATGAGGGAGAAGAGAAAGCTCTTACTTATAAAATAATTCCAGTTAATGAATATAGAAAGAATGAGGGAACCACAAAATCACCATTAGGCAAATACCACAGTAGGAATTGTGGCAGGCAAGATTCACTAAAAGATGTTAAAATCAGTGAGCAAAAGTTTGGGGAGAAACTGGGTATTTATATAGTCTTGTGTATTTCCCCCCAGGATTTTTAATAATTACAAAAGGAAAAAATCATAATTTTACAGTGGGGAAGCCCAGTAGACACCATCTGAACCGAGTGATCGAGGTCAACATCACTATGATAATGCGTGTTGCTATCGCGCAGCCCCGATGCCATGCACTAGGAAGGACACCCCAACTTTGTGGTTTCCTTCCCAAAACTCTGTTACCCCAGTCTAAATCATGAGGAATCAGACAAACCCAAATTGAGAGACATTCTGCAAAATTCCTGACCAGTACTCTTAAAGGGCATCAAGATCATGGAAGACAAGAAAGACTGAGGACAGTCTGTTACAGCACAGATTGAAGGAGACTCGGCAACCCAATGCAGTGCGGGATCCTGGAACAGAAAAAGGACATTAATGGGAAAACCAGTAAAATTCAAATAAGGTTGTGGTTTAGTTAACAGTATAGTGCCAATGTTAATTTCCTGGTTTTGATAATTGTACCATGGTTATGTAAGATGCTAACATTAGGGGAAGCTGAGGAAGGGTATACAGAAACTCTGGATTCTAGCTGCCATTCTTCTATAAGCCTAAAATTATTTCAAAATAACAAGTTAAAAAAAGTGTACAATGGATCATATTGCTTCTCTGCTGAAATGCCTCCAATAGCACTTAAAGTAAGATCTGCACTTCCATACCATGGCTTATAAATTCCTCCATGATCTGGCCCAGCTCACCTCTCCAGCCACTTTTGCCTTTACCCACCATACTACCTGAGGCCTCTTGTACTCACTGTTTCCTCTGTCTGGAATGTCCCTGCCCTAATAATCCAAGAGCGGCCCCTTCTTCTTGTTCAGAGCTCAGCTTAATGGTTGCCTGCTCAGAGATGCCTTCCCTGACCGCTCAGCCCAAAGCAGCTTCTAATCACGCTCTCTTACCCTCCCTCTCTTATGGCTCCATCTGGTATTTTTCCTTTTGTGCTTTGAGTTTGTGATTACATATTTTCTGTCTCCTGCTACTTGAATGTAAGCTCCATTAGAGCAGGGACCTCGTGTGTCTTGTCCATCTCTATGTTCCCAGTGGCAAGTACAGTGCAGAGTGCGTAATAGATCATCCATAAATCTGTGCTAAGTGAATTAACGCTGCCAAGCTAATTGGTTTTATAGTTCTTCTGTTGCCTTTTTAGGGTACATCTGAAAATCTGATCAGTGGTTAAGTATGAATAGGTTTTTATTTGTCTCTGAATTCTTAAGTCCCAGTTAAGTGAAACTTTCATAAGTAGAAACTTTTGATACCTGTGTTGCTCCTGAATTTTGAACTTCTATAAATTAATTTCAGCATTTGAATTTTAAAATTAAAATTAAGGAATGACTATCTCATCTCAGAAAATGATGGTCATCACTAAGTAATCCAACCTGGAGCCCAGTGCAGCTCAAACTTTTTCCACCACCCTCTGAGCAGCACTGCTGATTAATCAGAGTCTAGCTCTTAAGATGAAACCTGTTTACCACCCCAAGTTTAATCCTCAAGTCCATAAACTAATGAAAAATGATTTTTCAGGTGCTTCAGCCTGCTTAGATTTGTTTAGGAAAGAGTGCATTTCTCCAACCGTGTATTCAGGTGCCATGAAGCGGTTTCTTCCTAGCCTTAAACTAAATATGTTCATTTGGTTGTGACTTGAGGCTTCAAGATAAAAAAAGGTAACAGTAGCCTCATGCTATTATGAACAAAAATGTGAAATTGCTCTCCACGGGGAAAGATTCATTGCGCAACTGAATGAGTCCCATCTTAGTAAGTGGAGAAGAGAAAGAATAGAAAGTATTAAAAAATAACAAAACTTCATGTAATTACAGGAATTTTTGTAAAGCTACATAGAACTATGGCATAAATATCTAACACAAAATAAAATAAACTGCACAAGTTTAGTAAGGCGAAAATTATAGTTAATTCAGTTTCACAAGCATTTAATTAGTGCCCTGAATAAGACTTTATGCTCAGCCTGGGGAATCCACGGTTTGGATGAGGTCCCTGTCCTGAGAAAGCTGAGTCTCCTGGGAAAGACAGACACACACCCGCCACCCGCCTCCCCCCGCCCCCCCCCCCCACCACGAACACTCTTGATTCCAGATGCCTAGAGGGCGCTGCTCTGAGAGAAACAGGGATCAACTGCTTCACAGAGGAGGTAGTCTTTTAGTTGGCTTTGACTGATGAACTTGGTTTTGAGAGACAGAAGAAGAAGGAGAGTAGCCATTTATCTCAGGAAGAATGCTTTCTGAAAGCCTCTTCTCCATGGCATGTTTAGCGTGAAGTACAGTCACAAGTTAATAAGGAAGCAGTAATGGGTTCAACCTTCACTTCTGGATTTGTGGTTCTTGGTTAACATTCTACAGCTATTGTTGGAGAAGTGTCAGAAATGGGATGGATTCTGAAAGAAGTCTGGATTGTTCATGAAAACAGAAAAGAATCCTAGTACCACTTAAAAGCATTTTTAGAGACACATGACATGTAAATGCATCAATACAGAAATGTGAAATAGGAGTAGTGTTCAAAGTGTGTCCATAGTAAATGCTGTGTTTAGAGAAGAAAACATTCTAGGAAGCTCAGTGTCACTCCTTGCTCAGCTGTTGGTGAATGTGTATTCCGGACCAGAGGTTGCATAACAGCCCACTGTTCCATTGTATGGATGCACTGTATTTGATTAAATCAGTCCCCAGTATAGGGAAAGAGAGTATTTTGCTATTATAAATAGCAATGCTGTGATATCTTTGTATGTACGTCTTTGTGCCTATTTTACTACTTCCTTAGGAGGTACTCCTAACAGAAGTGCAATGTCAAAAGATACATATAATTCTGTGACTTTTTATATTTACTGCCAAATCAATTGTAGAAAGCTTATACCAGTTACTATCTCACCAATAGTGCCATCTGAGGTTGTCTTTAAAAATAATGCCAAATATATAGAAATATCAAGTCATTATGTTGTACACCTAAAACTAATATAATATTGTAGTCGATTATACCTCAATTGAAAAAAAAATGGCCAAGATTGGGCATAACCAATTCAGATTTGGTTCCAGCTCTGCATTTTAAAAATCCGCCAAGTCATCAATCTGATCACCTACCCACCCTCAGTCCCCGTCCCCACCTCCAGCCAAAAACCTGTGCCATGGAGAAGGCGTTTGAATTGCTTTACAATCAAGTAGAATGTAACTCAGAAAGCAGAGATCAAAAGTCAGCAAGAGAGAATAATAGGAAGAAACCAACCCTACTTTATAGGCAGCCACAAAACGTTCCCACAGTCCTACTTGACAAACTCAACTTTTTTATTTCAGCTCGAAGCAGCACATTATCGGCTCGCTTTTCACTACAGAGGTCATTTTCTGGTTCTGATTACAGGTCACCAAACGCACTGACAGATGTACTCAAGTGAATTTGATCTCTCGTTTTGTAAATGGAAGAACAGCATGAGAGTTAAATGGGGTGGCGGGTTGGGGGTGCCTACCTTGTAGCCTGCCGCTTGGATTTAATTTCATCTTGTCTTTGCCTCTAGAAGAGAGAAGACCTTGTAGTTTGTCTCTCTCCTTCTCTCTCTCGTGAAAATGCTCTTTGTTCATGGCTCCTTTTGGTCTTTTCTTCACCAGTCTTGTCTCAAGAAGAAAACGAACTGGGAAAATTTCTCCGATCCCAAGGCTTCCAAGATAAAACCAGAGCAGGAAAAATGATGCAAGCGACAGGAAAGGCCCTCTGCTTTTCTTCCCAGCAAAGGTGTGTGGCCTCACTCGGGCTCTACTTGGGGGATCTTCCAAGAATCTGGGACCCGCTGACTCTTGAAGGGGAGTCTCCCAATGTCCTCTAGAAGTTGCCGGAGACTGAGGAGCTGCTCTGTTCTCAGTTGTTAGTCTGTTGGTAGTGAAATCTCTAATTAAGATAACATGTATGATCTTTTTTCCTCCCTAGTAATTAAACATTTTTTTTCATATTTCTTCTGGTCTATAGGGGGCGTTTTATGTGCCAGTCACTGTGAGTGCTGTCCTAGGCTTATATTTGACCTTCAGCATTGTTCATAGCATCAGTCCAGTCCCCTTCCAGCAGCTGATTAAAACAGGAATCTAATGAAACCGAGTGGAGGGTTCCCTCTCTGTGGGCAAATTAACTCTAGAGAGGTGCTGTTTAAGATGCCCTGAATCGTTCTGCTGCTACCCTGGAGCAGCAACATCAGCAGCCTCACCTGGGAACATGTTAGAAATGCAGAGTCTAGGCCCCACCCCAGAACTGCTGAATCCAGATCTGCGTTTTAACAATGCAGTTGATTTCGATGTACATTCAAGTTTGAGAAGCTCTGGTGCAGAGAAAATTGTGATAAATCGATGACTTTTTTGAGACTGCCATGACTCACTTTTATGGTCGGGGTAGAATGAGCAGAAGCCCCTGCATACAGTTGCACTTTGTATCTGAGAGATTGATGCTCCTTCTCTCCTCCCCCTCCCTCAGTAACTAACAAGCCCTCCAAAATGGCACTCACTAATGTTAGGTAGGATTATACCTAAATAAGGCTTGTAGGTAGTTTCCAAAAATATTCGGGCTACAAAAATTTCACTTTCTCCAGTTGTCTGACATTTTCTTCTGTTAATTTCTCCCAACTGACTTCTCTCCTTGTGGGCCCATGGCAGACTGTTGGCCTGTTACACAGGTGTTCCTATGAAAACCCAAGAAAGGTGGAGTAGAAAAAAAGAGACAAACCATGTCAGTTTTTCAGTGGTCCCCGTCCTGGGCATTTTGGTTCTTCCTAATGACATTTGGACCCTGACTTTGTGGGCAATGTGAACTTTTAGAGTGGAGTGAAACCATTTCCAATAGTTCTCTACATTTTCCAAGAAAAGTATGTGTTTATAATCTTGAATTGTACCTCTTAATCTTATTTATAATGGTTTTTCCTTGTAAAAATAATACATACTCATTATTGGAAAATTTAAAAACAGAAACAAACCAAACGGGGAAAATTAAAAAACAACTGAAAGTTTACTAGTAGAGATGACCCACTCTGCACCCTTTGGTAGATGCTTTCTATGCGTATATGCTTTCCCTAGCCTTGCAAGGATAATTGATCCTTGATAAATCTTTCATATGTTATTCTCGTATGTTAAACATATAATTATCACTAATTTCAGTGGGAAAAATTCTTATACATACCTGTATGCTAATATTAGCATCCATTTTTTGGGAAGAAAGCCAAATCTCTGGACACAATCACTACAAGAGTTACTGTTACCAATCACATAATTATTTTATAACATGGCTATCCAGTAATGGCCTTTCATGGTTGTGTACCAGATTAGCTCACAAAGCACACATATGACCTTAAGTTTTATATAATCTAACCTTTGGATACAGACAAAAACAGTAAAGTAAATCAACCCACACAATTCAAATGATACTTGAAAGTATTACTACTATAAACCAGCACACTGCCCCATATCCATCATTTAATGCAGCTTGGACAACTTTGCAATTTGGAAGGTGGCCTCCTGCAAGATGGCTCTGGTTTCACGACCCTCAGCTGCTCACCAGGCACATGAAATCCAAACCAGTCCTCCTAGACTTGAAGAAAGTAGGAGGATGACATAAAACTCTCGTGAGGTTGAATTCTCAAACCTTGAATGGACATAATGTGGGATATGCCAGAATGTGTTTTTAATATAAACAGCATCATACCATACAATTTTTGTATAATATTTCATACTGATTATTTTGCAAATTGATTTTTTGATCAAATAACCTTAAGACCTTTTAATGTCACTATATACATTTTTAAAAACATCCGTGGCATAGTATTCCATTATCTGGGCGTGCCATGATACGTAACCCAGCCTGCTGGCCACTACTCAAGTCACTTCCACCTTTTCCTACTAAAGGAGAAATTTCTTTGGAGTAGACCTTTAGGCACTTTATTAACTATCCCCATTGGGTCAATTTTCCTGAATGAAAGTGTGGGCCAGTCTTTCACTGAAGCTTGATATTTCTGGTTATTGAGTTTTTTCTTGGTCCAGACGGTCCCTGGTAGCACAAGTAAATGGGTTTTCACCTTTCTGATTTTATATGAAACAAGTTACAGGGAAAAAAAATGAAATGATTTTGTATGCCTTTTTCTTCAAGATCTTAACATCCGTTATCATGTCATTACATCTTCAAAGGTTTCTGTCAAACTTGACAACTGTCAAAGAAATTGAGAATATTTTATTCACAAGACTCTTTTTCAGCCAGTTTAGGAAAATTGGCAAAATCCTAGGGAAGAGAAAAAGGAGGCCAGAAATGAACAGGCTCCTTAGGGGGACAGCTGAGGACTCGTTCTCTTAATTAGAAGGCTTCAGTTGTATAAACCTTCACACCAGCATTTGTTTCGCTGACTTATTTGGTAGTCATTGCTACAACTGCTCATTCAATTTGATGAAAAGTGAGTATTAAATTTAATCCAATGGTGATAAAACACAAGCTTACTTTATGGCACAACAATATGTCTTTGAAAACAACCTGCAACACCTAGGTAGGATGGCGTGAGCAAGCTATCTTTAGAGAAGTGCTGAATATTTTAAAACAATGCTTTGCAGACAAGAGGAAAACTAGAAAGAATAGAAAAAGGGATTTTTTTTCTTAAAGTCGATAGCACCATTTATAATCTTATAGTGCTATACACATGTGAGGCATTGCAGACATTCCCGGGACTGCTGAGAGCTGACTGAAGCTGCCAGCACCATTGTTGCCTTCCACTTAGTAAGATTGCATTTAAATTGAAACGTAAATATTTATCATATTTTTATTCTTTGAACCTTTGCAATTTCATGGAGAAGACTGCATTTTAAGAGTGTAATTCATCTGACACTCATTTTGTGTAGGGAGATGGAAGAAGCAGTATTTTTCCCCCCCAAAAATAGATATTTTGTTCAAAGTTTTATATTCCTCAAACATTTTTTTGCTGCATATAAATGACAATATATTATGGCAAATATTATAATTATTTTATACACACTTTGTTATATAATATACATTCATTTCTGGTGTACTATCCTTAGGTTTTGTTTTTTTATAATCATCAAGTCACATAACCTGTCTGTAAGTGCCTAACACAGTAGGCCCTCAATAAATGTACTTCCCCCCCTTCCTAGACCATTTAAAAATGCTTCTATTCATTCTTTATTCTCTGCAACTGTTGGAGCAAACAGCAGATGCCCTGGCCTTTGGAAAGTCATGCAAAATGGCCTCGCCAAGGAGGCTCTAATCATACGCATGTCCATCCCTCCTCAAAGGGCAGGCTTCAGAGGAGCAGAAGGCAGAGAGGGGCCGAGAGTAGACATGGGAAATGGTTATGCCTTGGTTAATGATTAGTCCTCCTTTAACACAGGACTGGTTTTAGCTTCAAAAGAGCATTCTTTGCCTAGGCATAATGCCACCCCTAACAATACTGATAGAAGTACTTCCTGGTGGTGTAGTCAAGTAACAGTAATCTAAGGGTAATCGTCTCTGGTTGACTCATCAGTTCACATACTTTCCATTATAACTCATCAACTATTTCTGCAGCATTGTGTATGTTCCATGCACTGTTCTAGGCTCATGAGTTTAAGATTAGTAAAGTGTCAAGGATTCAAATTGCTGGTCCACTTAGTTTCAAGCTTGTGGCTTTATCCTCTCGTCTAGGTTGGCCCTGCGCAATCCTTTGTGTCGATTTCACCAAGAAGTGGAGACTTTTCGGCATCGGGCCATCTCGGACACTTGGCTGACGGTGAACCGCATGGAGCAGTGCCGGACTGAATACAGAGGAGCATTATTATGGATGAAGGACGTGTCACAGGAGCTTGATCCAGACCTCTACAAGCAAATGGAGAAGTTCAGGAAGGTACGATGTTTTGTGAGGGTTACCAAAAGGGGTACCTGCTGGAAGGTAGTGAGATGTGATTTGAACCCCTCTAGTGAGGAAGACCTCGTTCCAAAGCACTGAGGATGCAATTAATCATTGCTGGTGTCTTCTTATGTGACAGAATACCAATTAATGTGATATATAATTCTCTAAGGATGAGATAGAACAGACAGCTAGAAATTGCTGGGATTTAGTAACTGGTTCTAATTGAAGTCAGATTTTCATATAATGTGCACTTTTTGTAAGGTTGTCACTTTTAAATGCTTTTTCATGCATAACTAAAAATCGAGATTAGATCAAAGGAAACTGAAAGGTGAGAAGAGACTTTTGGGGAAATCTTTTTTAATTGCTAATGAATATTAAAATTAATAGAAGAGTAATGCTCCTTTGTTTTGTGAAGTTCAGAAGCAGTGGGATTTAGTTGTAAGGATTAAATAATGTGGCATTGACTCCATCTGCAGTGGACACCAATTTGTCTGAGGAAAATAGGGAGCTGAGGAGATGGATATGCCCTTAAGTTTCTGTGAAATAACTGGTGAGCAGCAGAGGAAGAATCTTCCATTGGTTTTTTAATTATTTTGTGTCAATTCAGCTGTTTGGAGATTTTGTCATAGAAGGGTACATCCCGCCACTAGGTGGCAGTCATAAACTGAGTATTTATGAAATGCAGTAAGATTTTTGTTGTGTGCAATCTTGGTAGTTCTTTGTTTGGTCGACTTGGATAAATTTCAGAGTGTGAAAGAAAAAAAAATCAAGCAAATGTGAGGTTTGACATAATATTGTGTCAACTGTCTTACTCATTTCAAAGGATCCATTTATAATTAGTGATATTGCTTAAAATCCCTGGATTTCTTTTTAAGTACATCATTGTGGGGCTGTAAATGGAATGGTGTGCAAGAGGTTAGATGTGTGGGATGGACGTAAGGAGGGACCTTCTATTACTTGAGAATAGGGTCACCGATTCTTGACCTAGGTATTAGATTGATACAAATTGTTTTAAAGGTCAAGTTTTATTTTGGTTTGTGATTAAGAATCCTTCCCTATGAAGGTCCATTTTATTTCTGATCATGGATGTTCTTAATGTGTTAGCAGCATCTAACTTCTCAGTAAGACAGGTTTCTGAGATCATGGAAAATTAGAAACGAAAAGTCCCTTAAAGATGATCTAGTGAAATTCACTCATTCTATAAAAGAGAAAAGACCCCAAAATAGTGAATAAAACTTTTTAAGACTTGATAGCTAGATCTTGGTGAGCCCAGGCTACATTTGAAGTTACCTGACTTTCTAATCATGCCAGTAATTTGGTTTGTCTTCAGGGCTTTATTTGGGTGTTGGAGGAGGATGGAGTGGAAAGGTTAAAGAAGAAAAAGGGGGAAAAAAAACCAACCCAATGTTATCTGCAGAGCACAGTGCCAGTCACTTTATGTATACTGCCTTCTTTAAGCCTCACAATAACCAAGGCACAGATTTTGTGTTATAGATGAAGAAAATGATACCTATGTTAAGTAACTAGCCCAAAGTCAGACAGGGCAGTGAAAGTCAGAATCCTAGTAAATATGCATAATTTTTTTCCCTAAGAGAGAAAAAAAGGAAATTGAAGAACATGCCTAAAATTGAGAAAGGCATTTTCATAGTAATACCTGTCCTGTGGTTTATTCATTCAACAAATATTTATTGAGCACCTTCTATGTGCCAGGTAATAAAAGAATACATATGATTATTCTGGAAGGTGGGAAAATTTCACGTGGAATTGTGTGTGTTTAGTTTTGTTTTGGTGGGTGGTTACTCGCTGTGTAAGGATGAAATAGAAACCAAGCCCTTCGTCATTTGGTTTGAATGTTGAAACATTTCCCACTCTTTAGTGTCATCAATCTGTTGATTTTGGAAATACGATTTAAAAAAAGATCCTTTGCCATGCAAAAGTAGCTGAAGCAATGCCTTACTTCACAATCCCATGTGTGCTGAATTTAATTTAATAGCTGAACATGGTGTACTTAGAATTTAGGGAACAGATTTTTTTTTCAGAAGTCTGTATTCAAGTGTATATTTGATTAGGTGAGACTCTCCATGAGGACAGGGACTGGATTGGTCGTCTTCATTGCCATTAACCCCAGGGCCAGCCTAGCACCTGGCCCCACGTTAACACTCATATCGGATGGCTGGGTTCCAGCCGTTGAGTTTGAAGTGCCAGATCCATGTTTTCTCAAACCTCCAGGGCGTTCCCACCACATGCAACTGATCTTGTGATGCTTTGAAAATTGACATGTGGTTTTGCAGGTAAGAAGCAGCATTATTAATTTGTGGCTGCTGCCCTCTCTGGGATGAATTTAAATTGTGGAGTTTGCTGTTTGCTTGGAATTTTAACATGAAATTTAACTTCCAGCAAGCTTTAGTGTTTCGCCCCAGTGGGATTCCATTTAAACAGAGTCTCTGTTTCTCTCTCAGAAATGTGTTACTGAAATGTATTTCTGAGTCCTCTGGGAGAGCCATCCAGCTGCAGGTGGGTCCTTAGGAGTCACTGTGGGAGGGCAAATTTCAGTCTCCTTAGAGCCAGCTGCCACCTTCACGTTTCAACTGGTGAATCCTGAACTATAGTAGTATTTTGCTGTAGATTCTGTTCTTTGAGTTCACACTTCCTAAGGAGACAGCACTCTAATTCACACCTCACAAATGTGATTCCCCTGGTTGCAATCTTTAGTATGCATTCATTCATTTATTCATTCATGCAACAAATGATATTGAAGCCCTACTGCATGCTAGGCCACATGCTGAAAGATATAGTAGCGAACAAGCAGACATGATTGCTGCCCTTGTGTCGAGTGTCGTCACTTGGGGATAGAGCAGGTAAACATGATGCAGTATGATGACTCATTCTCTGGGGTAGCACATGGTGCCACAGGAGAGGCTTCCTGGAGGAAGTGGCATCTAAACAAGACATGGAGGATGAGTGAGGAGATGGGTGGAGGGCGTAGGGACAGCACAGCGGAGTTCCAGGCTGAGGAAGCAGCTTAGACAAAGGCCTTTAGGTGGAAGAAAACAGGGCACTTTCAAGGACGGGAAAGGTCCTTATGAGCAGAGTACAAAAGTTCAGGTGGGTGTGGAGACAGGGGTGCCCAGACCATGGGTCTGGAAAGCTAAGCAGTGCCACACCAGAAGGGCCATCTCCCTGAGGGCTGGGGGAAGGGAAGGGTGTTGAGAAGGGAGAAGCGTGATGGAAGTTGAGTTCTCTTGGCTCACTTGGATTTTAATGTGGAGAAGGGGTTGGAAGGACCCGCGCACTGAGGCTGCAAGAGCTGCTGGAAGGCTTTTGTAGGGCCCCTTCCAGACCTGGGTACCCATGGAAGGGAGAGGAAAGCAGACCAGAGAGAAACATCCCATTCTGACCTCTACCCCACTCCATAAGGGCCCCACTTTAATTACCGAGCTCTTCGTTCAATTTAGAAAAGAGCAGAATAAGTATAAATAAATAGCAAGATCAAATGTACTTTCACCTCCAACCAAAGCTTTTTTCATAGTCTTCGAAATGCTAAGAAACTTTTTTAATAACACACAGTGAGCATGACCGAAATGATGAATGAAAGGCTTAAAATTAAACAAAGCAAATAATCTGTTTTCATTCTGGCACCCTTTGAAGCATGTGGGCCTGATGACAGAGCTCTCAGCAGCAACATTAATAAGCATTTATTAAGCGCCCGTATTTGGGGATGGAAATACAAAGAGGTGGAAAAACTTGATCCCAGCCCTCAAGAAGGACCCTGCTAGTCATCTGTTCCTTGTCAAAATTACCGTGATAAACAAGACACCTGGAGAGTGTGGCCATATGTAGCTGTTCTCCTGAAGACCCAGTAATAGGAAGCAGTGGGTGAATTTAAATAGGCAGGGCTGGGCCGCCGTGTACACTGGAAGCCCCTCCTGACGGTGTGATTCACCCCAGAGGGAAATGGACGGGAGACTACACCACGGGGTATTTTACGAGCAGTTACAACGTGTGATATATGTGTCCTTTGAAGGCAGAGTAAAAGGGTATAATTTAAAAATAGAAGTCAGCTTCTTGTAGCAGATTACATCAGCTTAAGTTGTGAGCTCACAGAAGAGCCTTTGCAGCCTGATGCCCTTGAGAGAGTCCTCCTGTGGTCAATTAAGTGTCTTGTTTTTCTTGAAAGTCAGAAATGGGATGGAGGGTAATTATTCTAAATGGAATAAAAGCTGCGTTAGGTGTAAGAAAATAGTTCTGAATCCCCTAAAGAGATAATATGGAAATGTATACGTGGGCATTTGTATGAGTCGGAGTCCTTATAGACAAGGACAAGGGACCGGCGTTTTAATGAGGGCCAGTTTCTAAATGGCTTAGTGAAATCCTACAGCATTTGTCAAGCGTTTTGTCATCATAATTCAAAACGGTATCTAAAAGGCAAGGTAGGAAATATGAATGATACACATTGGTATTCTCGGGCTTATATCTATTTAAAATAGTGTTAGGTTTTGGAGAGCTGTTCATTCAGTTAAGTCATATTCTCAAGGAAGAGAAGGTTTATTAACAAATGGTGGTGCTTAATAGCTGGGACTTTATTAGGGTCATCAGTCAGTGATGTTCCTGTGTCCCAGCGAAGGTTTGGGTCTATAGAGCTTGGTCAAAGACTAGTAAACAGTATTGATGTTAGAGGTTTTTTTTTCCTGTGGACAAAGACTTGGGTTAATTAATTTGACAGTATCATTAATTACTGCTGAGAGCATTGGTCTTTGTCAGAGGTTGGACTCTTAGCAATTGAGGGCAGGTCCCGTGGGAACTGGAGATGCCAAGTAATGTAGGAGCATCACCACTCAGCCGTCTCCCCGTCCTGTGATAAAGGCCTTTCCTTTTTGCCTGGACCATCCAGCTTTCCAGCTTAAACCAGTGTTCTGCTTCAGTTCAGTGCCAAGGGCAGGACGGACAGCACCTAACAAGTTGTGTAAAGTGAATGTGGAACATTCTGTCAGTTTAAGCAGTACCTGGACTCCCAGGGCTTTGCTTAATTCACACATAAATGGGAAGCGGGGGTTGACCCATCGTCTCATCTGTCTCTTCTAGTTCTAAAAGTCTATGCTCTGGATTGAGTTCTTTGATGAGGTGACAGTTCCTTTTGTAAAGCTAATACTGTCTTTAACAGATCTGTTTCATGACTCTGCATTTTCATTTGCTGATTTTTGGTGTGTGCCTGTTGTTTGCTTTGTTTTGGTTGTTTAACTAGGCTGCCTGTTTTGGGGTTTTTTTTTTTTAAATTTCTTATTGTGGTCTAAATAGTTTATAATGTGAAATTTCAGTTGTACATTAATATTTGTCAAACACCATATAAATGTGCCCCTGCACTCCTTGTGCCCATAGGGTACCTGTTTTTTTGTGGTCCCCAAGAAGATTGAATCTAGCTGCTAATCCCCACCCTTGGGTTACTGTTTCTTTATACTACCTAAATGCCATAGGGAAAACATGCCCTTTTCCTATGGCACAACTGGGAAGGGAACAAATAATTGCACCCTTGCTTTCATTTCTGAATTTCATGAGATGAGGACTTTGGGGCTTTGTGTATCTTTTATTGATTTCCCCCACTGAACTTGGTGAACAGCAAAAATTAGTTTCAGTGTTAAGCCAAGACCATTTGGGATAGCATGCATGAAACAGATAACTCTTGCAGAGCTGGTGGCTGGCGGGCTGCTGCTCCTGATTAGAAGTAGAGAGGAGGAGGGAACATGACCTCAGAGTTGGGATGGCTCTACACTCTCTTCCCAGCCCTGCCTACAACCAGCTGTAACAGTGTGGATAAGTCTAGAAGTCTATTGCAATTTTCTCACACACTAAAGGAGAGGTAGGTACTAGATGATCACCAAGCTGTTCCAGCTGTAACATTTTTATTAATTCTTTCTCTACATCATTAAGCTCTAAAATCCTTAAGTGCATCTACAGAGAAGTGTAGACACTGGGGCAAGGCTAACATGTCCTTTGTTGGTGTGGTGTTTTCCTCCTATTGCAAGGAAGTTCTACTTGCTGAGTCTGCTCAGTCTTGTTGCTCCAATCTTAGACTCTGGAAAAGAAAAATGTTTTACTCATAATTCTTGGGTAGAGGAGCCTCTGGTATTTACAAACTGATAATACTTATCTCTTAATTAGATATTAATACTTTTTTGCAAGGGCAGAAACCTGTGGCCCATGGGCCAGCCACCTGTTTTTCTAAATAAACTTTCTATTGTTACCCAACCATGCCCATTCATTTACTTACTGTCTATGGTTGCTTTCACAATACCATGGCAGAGTTGAGTAGTTACAACACAGAGTGTGGTCTGCAAAGCCAAAATCTTTACTTTTTTGCCCTGTTACAGAAAAGAGTTTGCTGTAAAAAACAAAAAAAACTCCAAAAAACCAAAAACCTGTAAAAAAAGAAAAAAAAAAAAAAACACCTGTAGTACATGTTGAGGTTAAGGAGTTTGGGGAATTTAAAATTTTTTAATTATGGTAAAACACATAACATAAAATTTACCATCTTAACCATTTTTGTGCCTAGTTCAGTAGTAAGTATATTGACCTTGTTGCACAACAGATCTCCAAACCTTTTTCATCTTGCAAAACTGAAACTCTGTACCCATTAAACAACCACTCCCCTTCTCTCCCTCCTCAGCCCCTGGTAACCATCATTCTACTTTTTGTTTTTATGAATTTGGCTACTTTAGATACCTCATATAAGTGGAATCATGCAGTGTTTGTCTTTTTGTGACTGGCTTATTTCACTTAGCATAATGTCTTCAAAATTCATCCATGTTGTAGCCTGTGGCAGGATTTTCTTCCTCTTCGAGGCTGAATAGTATTCCATTGCATGTATATACCACATTTTATTTCTCTGCTCATTTATTGATGGACACATTTGGGTTTCTTCCATCTCTTGGCTGTTGTAAATAGTGCTGCTATGAACATAGGTGTGTAAATAACTCTTTAAGAACCTCCTGTGAACCCCAAATGCACAATAAACCAACATAATATGCATCTTATAAATGTTTGTGTTACTGAATGAAATTTAATCCTGCCATTGAATAAAAATGAGACTCAGGCTATGCTAGGTGGAATCATTTGATTTTTATCCTAGAACATCTTGCTTACACATACTAATTCATAATTTAGATTATCTAATTCCTATAAGAATAATAAATATTGGTACAGTTTTAAAAAATAAACATATGTAATACTGTAAAAGTTAATATGTTGGCATAAAATATATTTTTTCCTGGAGGACTGGAGAGGACTGCTTCTTATTTGAGACGGATGTCAAATCTTTGCCTATGGCATTTGTCTAAATTGTTTAAGGGAAAAGCTTGCTTGACTCAAGTTTCAAAGTGAACTCTAGACAAAAGTGCGTTATGGAAGTGTGAACTGATCTGGCCCAAGATAGTTTTCCTTTTGCCAGATTGGCCTTTCTTCCTAAGACTTATGTTTGTTGGATGGCATATGCAAGCCTGGTTTCTAGAATTTCGTGGATGATAATATACAAAATATACAGATTTTACTGAGTAGAATCCTCGGTTTCAGGTCAAAATGCTGCCATATAATGAGCCCATCTTACAACAAGGGCTTCTCAGTGCTCAGCAGCTAGAATCTCTTGGATGGATTCATTATTTCCATGTTTCCTCGTGTTGTGCTTTTGGCTGCAAGGTCAGAGGGATGGCTGGTGCCCATGACACCCTCCCCCACTCTCCTGCCCAACCACAGGCTGTTCCATCTGCCTCTGCCACCTTTTGGTAGCTCCTGAAGAAGGTGTCATTATAGATTATGCTTAAATGGAAAATTACTGTATTCAAGTAGGGTGATATACTAGTTACTCTCTCTCTAGTTGCAGTCTCCAAGTCTGTCATATCTCTATATCCTTCTAGATTACCCTTTTCCTTTTGGGTAACAGCTCAAATATCATCTTTTCTAGCTAGTCCTCTTATTCTCTCATGGCAAATTGGTTATGATTTTTACCATCTTCAAGAATTTACTATGAAAAAAGACAGTTGCACCCTCGTGGGTCAGCTTAGCACTCTCATTTTAAATGTTTATGATTTAGGGATTCATCTCACTATGTTATTACTCTTATTTTATAAAATGTTGATTTACTTAGATACATAAAAAATGTAAGATTTATTTAATTTCAAACAGGAGCAGTATAGCTACTATTTCCTGAGTGCCAATAGCTTTATAGTACTATAAGTTACCTTTTTTGGGGGGGAGGTGAGGAAGATTGGCCCTGAGCTAACATCTGTTGCCAATCTTCCTCTTTTTGCTTGAGGAAGATTGTCGCTGAGCCAACATCTGTGCCAGTCTTCCTCTATTTTATATGTGGGTCGCTGCCACAGCATGGCTTGATGAGCAGTGTATAGGTCCACACCTGGGATCTGAACCTGTGAACCCTGGGCTGCCAAAGCAAAGCACACAACTTAACCACTACACCATTGGGCCAGCCCCTGTAAGCTACTTTTATTAGAGTTTAAAAGAATTTCCTTCAAATACATTCTTCTTTGCAACCAGACTTTTCAGTGACAGAAAAAATAATGAGTTGATGGTTGACTAAATTGTCACTTTCACATAAGACTGGATTTATAAATTGGCTATGCAGAGTTAATATTTCAGAAAGAAATCTCTAAATCACAATTGCTTTAGGGAAAACCTGTGTTCTAAGGGATATTGAGAAGCTTTGAATAGCACTTTTTAAATGATTGAATTATTTTTGTGAACCCCAACAAAGTGTTCCTAACAGGATTTATCCCAAGCAGTATTGGCCCCCTAATGGAGTCATAGACTGGCAGTGCTTTCACAGGTTTCCTGTCTCCCAGGGAAACTCAGAATCCCCTTGTATCCCAAGTCCTAAGTCTAGCCGTACTTGATTGTTTGAACTATCAAAAGAATGAGTCAATAGGAAACTCGTATTTTCCATTCATAGTTCTGAGATTTAAAAAAAAAAATTGATGATTCCTTGATCTCCAGAGAACGATATAATACTAATTTAAGAGGGAAATTAGCCAGTTGAGGCCGGAGTATTACCCAGCATATGACTTAGCCAAGGGTGGGTCTGTTCACTAAATTGTGCAGGATTCTTGACCACTTTCAACTCACTTCTTCAAAGAGTAGCTTCACTTTGCCTCTTTTAATGAGTTTTGGTAAAAGTAAAATTACTTAAACAGAAAGCAGCTTTTTATTTTTTTATTTTTTATTGAGTTAATGATAGGTTACAATCTTGTGAAATTTCAGTTGTACATTATTGTTTGTCAGTCGTATTGTAGGTGCACCACTTCAGCCTTTGTGCCTACCCCCTACCCCCCCCCCCCGTTCCCCTGGTAGGCACTAATCTGTTCTCTTTGTCTACATTTTTAAATTCCTCATATGAGTGGAGTCATACAGAGATTGTCCTTCTCTATCTGGATTATTTCACTTAACATAATTCCCTCAAGGTCCATCCATGTTGTTGTGAATGGGACGATTTTGTTCAAACAGAAAGCAGCTTTAAAGTATCTGTGCTTAGCCTTCTAGCATAAAATTTTCAGGACAATTCCAGGTATAATAAAATTACCCCAAGTGAAAAAATTCTGTTTCATATTCAGCAGTTATCCCACACTTAATCATTGCACAAGATAAATGAGACTCGTATATAGGAGCCCTAAAATCTTAAACTGGCCAATTTTACATGGACTCAGGGAGCTCTAAAAAGAAGCAGGCCCTTGAAAGGCCATTAGTACAACTTTGAAATGAAATTCCCACATGCATTAATCAAGCTTCTGTTGTTCCCATCAAATGAAATATGATTTTAGGGCTTGGTAACACTTCACACTTGATTGGCTCTTTCTATCCGACTACCCATCTATCTGTCCATCCATCTATTTAAATTCACTCCCCAGCTGTGAGTCTGAGACAAGCATTGTCATTTAGATGCTGATTCCTTACTGTGGTTCTTCTGGCGACTGCTGACATTGGAATAAGGGATACTTCTCAAGATAGATTAATTATATAAACAAATTGAGGGATGGGTTGGTTGGGTTTTTTTTCTGCTTTGTTCTTTTAAATAGTTTTTGTCTCTTTTTTCTAGGCATTTAGAGGTAAGACTCTGCATTCTTAAAAGCAAAAATAGTTCATGGGTATTAGTTCACGTTCTGAGAGAGGTCCAAGCAAAGAGACTTGGAAAATACCCACATGGAGGGAAGAAGGACCATATGAAAAGCCCATAGATTAATAATGCGTGTGAAATAAATGAAGAAATTTCTCAAATAGACAGGGAGACTGAAAAGAAGCTAGCAGAGTAAAATATATTACATTTAGGATCTTGTTTCCTTTCATTTTTTTTAATCTTAAATTAGGGGGACAAGGATGCAGGCTACAGTAATTGCTTCTGGGGCAGGGAACTAGATTGGGGGTGGAAGGGGGTGAGAGGAGGGAAGATAAGCAGAGATGAGCGTGAGGGGAGGTTTCACCGTATGACTTTTTGTGCCTTTAAAATTTTGTGCTGTGTGCATGTATTATCCTTAAAGTAATTTGTATTAAAAAATAATGAGAATTAATGAGATTAGAATGACAGCAAATAAGATTTGGTAGAAGGAAAGGGAGAATGACAGAAAACTCTCTTCAGTTGACAAAAACGGGGACAGTTTTTTTGTTTGTTTCTTTTTAATAATAATAAAAGGAAGAGAGAAGACAGGCTTTAGAAGCCAAGATGGGAAACTAAGTTCCAAAGGTGATGTCAGACGGGCAGCCCGATGGAGGAGGTCGGAGGATGAAGTCATTTTCGAAAGCCATCAGCAGGGAGAGCCATGTGAGGTGGTTAAGTCACTGAGGGATGAAAGAATCGAAACAACGCCTGAGGGAAACCCACCAAAATCAAGAAAGATGAGAACATTTCTGTTAAAGCCTTTACTGTTCTAAGAGAACTGGGATAAGCAGAGTTATGCTTATCCTGAAGCGTTTAGAAAAAGGTGAGAAAGTAAAAAGATAATTTTTCCTATCTCCCTTCAATTTCATCCTAGAAGGAACAACTTCTATTATTTTGCACCAGTGAGAATGTAAATAAAATTCCTTCCCAAAGAATTTTCCACCCCATGCTGAGGCCTTTGAGTTGGGTTGTAGCATCATATAGGCTGATATTTGGTCTTTTAATTTGGAAGTTTTCTGCTGGCTTTAATGACTTGTGCTGTGTTCATCGTCCACTTTTAATTCTCATTCATGCTGTTTAATATGCTCAGCCAAAATCTTTCCTTGCAGTATCTCTCTCAACTCTTTTCCTCTAAATCTAGCAGTTTCATCAGTTACTTTTTATCGGTAGTCTTCCAGATTTTACAAACTAAACCAAGAGTATTTAGGCTACTGTAAGCCCTAATTTTGTCATTAAAATTTCTTGAGAAGTAATATCACTTGCCACAAATCAATCTATATCCCTCTGGCTTCTTAGTATTTATTTATCACTAGTTTATTTTTAATACTCTCACAAGGGCCTCTTAATGCTCACATTTAAAAAGTAATTGAAATACATGCAGATTCTAAATCACACATCTTTTTGCTCACACGTTATGGACTGGGCTCCTGCTAACAGAGTTGTGTGTCAAAGTCAGATACAACTGGGAAGGCAGAAGGCCATCGCTGCTCCCTGGGTTTCCAGAGACAGGATAGGTTCTCAAGTTTCACTGGAATTTTATCATGGTCACCGCATATCAAGTGTTTTAGAATAGAACGTTGGAAGCATCTTTAGTTTTAAAGCTTCCATACCTTTCTCATCCAGGCTGTGTAGGGGATCCTTCCTCCCCCTCCTTCCCCAAGCCCTGCTAGGAAAAGCCAGTGATTTGTAAATTGAAGCTATGTCAGCTAAAGCTTTTATTGGTACTTATTATCCGGGCCTCCGTCTGCTTTTAATTTTAATTCTGTGCCAAAAGAACTAGCTTTGCCTTTTTTTAAAAAAAGTTTTGCACGTCTTCCTCTTGAAAATAAAAAGCAACAGCTAAAAGTAGTGACATGAAGCCAGACAATGGTTCGGTTTCCTAAGTGAGGCTTCCTCTTCCCTCTCCTTAGCGTATTTTAGGTTTGGGGCAAAACCTCTTGTATTCTGTATTGACCTACTTGTCCCTCTTTTCTCCCTGGCATATCCCCATTTCCCCCACCATTTTGCAATTTCAGCTAATAACTTGTGTAAGTAAAGTAGGCATTGAGAAACTGATGTGAGGAAAGAGGATTTTGAAAAGAAAATGAAGATTTCATCGACTTTTTCACTTATTCTTCAATCGAGAAAATAAGAACAACATATTTTAAGAGAGTGTTAAACACAAATTGTGAAAAAAGTCAAAATATTGCTCATTTTTTGTTTAAAGATATATCTTTTTCATGATACAAAAGCACAGCAGATATTTAAGCTCCACACTGAACAATATGATAGGTTTATTTATGTAAGATAATTAACATATTTGAATTTTTTCCCAGCCTGGGGTTTTTCTTAGCATTCTGCCTTATAGATAGATGTAGCAGCTACTTAAATATGTACATACTGTAGACTATTTCTGATTAAATATTTGTAAAATGGTCTTCAGTTTACAAAGCTGTTTCGTATTCATTACTTCATGAAATCTACACAGCAGTTTAGTAGGGGTAAGAAGTCTTTGTCCCGTTTCACAGCTAAGAGCACTGAGGTCCCAGGAGTCTGACTTGCCCACAGCCACATGTATGAACCAGGATTCGAACCCAAGTCCTCTGACTCCGTAGTCAATGCTCTTTCTACACTCAGCCCCAAGTTCCTCCTAATCCAGTAAATGGGTCTCTAGGTAGCGCTGGGTTGCTGTGGGAGAAAGTGGTTTTGTGGTGGAAGAGATCCAGCTTTGCATTAAAGTAACAGCCCCATCTTCCAGCATGTTCTGCATCCTCTGTTTTCATTTCCTCTGACCCCAGGGAGTCATTTTACCAGCACCCTTAAGGAGTATTGGGATTTTTTTTTTCCTTCTCACCAGGCCAGCCCATCAATCTGTCTGTCTTCTGAATATCTAGTCAGATATTTCTGTGTTCAGCGTTTATCACTTCTCCCGTTCCACCTTGTTCTGTGAATGCCCTTTTGATGTGAAATGGCTGGTCTCCAGCACGAGTTCCTTGGGGTCAGGTGCCTGAATCCTACAGCAGTTACACTTCAAGCTCAGGGTCCCAGGCCTGAGGGGATGATATAAGGCTCATTGATGGAAAGTAGACACCACAAAGGCCAGCACCCTGGCCAAGGGTCCTGTGCATATTGGCTTGTGGGTTTAAAGCCAGTACGCTATGGAAAAGTTTTTACTCATAAAAGGAAAGTAACAGAGAAAGAGAGCTGGCCCCCAGCGATGTTTCCAGTAAAGGACATCTTCCTGCATATTCAACTAACCCTGAGTTAGGGCCTCTCTGGCCTACGTTGAGGATAACAACTCTGAGAAGCAACTTGGACATGGAGAATCCTGGGTCCCACCTAAAGACTCTGATGCAGGAGTCCTGGGGTGGGGCACAGAAGGCTGATTATTTAATGGGCTCCCAAGGTGATTCCCATGCTGGAGCCTGGGACCATGCCTGGGGCCATATTTCCCCAGAGCACCACTGCGGAATAGCTGATGCTCACAGTGATGGCTGATCCAACAAAAAAGGTGATCTTGTTCTATTTAACAACGTTCAAGACGAAAGTTGTCTTCATTAGACAGATGTCAAATGTGTGAAGATTCTTATTTTTAATTTTTTTTTTAAAATAAAATAAACTTGGGGCCCTCCCAGTGCCGCAGGGGTTAAGTTTGCGCACTCTGCTTCAGTGGCCCAGGGTTCTCCAGTTCAGATCCCGGGCATGGACCTACGCACCGCTTATCAAGCCATGCTGTGGCAGGCGTCCCACATATAAAGTAGAGGAAGATGGGCACAGATGTTAGCTCAGGGCCAGTCTTCCTCAGCAAAAAGAGGATTGGTGGCAGTTGTTAGCTCAGGGCTGGTCTTCCCCAGAAAAAAAAAAAAATAGAATAAACTTGAATTATATGGAAAAGTCGCTTAAATGAAACACTTGATTCCCCAGGAATCCTGCTCTATTAAGCATTATTGTGCTTTTTGGTATTCACCATACATGTTTCTTTCAACTCTAGAGCCTAGGGATTTGTATACCATAGGCACTCACATATACTTACTTTGCTCATCTACAGTCAGTACTAACTTTGCTAATTAAATCTTTTCTCCATTTCAACTAACCGTCCTCAGTGTTCTCTGGCTTAACTCAGAAAACTGAAAGAGCTAGAACAGAGCCTCATGTTAGTTAATATCTAGAATTGATTACTCGGAATCATGCTGCTTTGTGGGCATGCAGCAAACACCTCTGAGAATTAATTTATACGTATTCAACACAGGGAATTTTCCAGGAGCAAGCTGGCACTGATAGTGTCCCAATATGCATGTTAAAAAAATGCCTGCAGCGTCACAAATAAATCCTCCCCCTCTGCATCCTTCTCGGCTCCTGTGGCTTTTCCATTGCCTGTAGCTGGTCCGTCCTCTTAGAACTAGATCAGCCTCAGACTGAGAAGGCTTCACCGCCAGGTCCTCCAACACTGCCATCATTTTCCTCTGTGGTTTGTTACAGCTAACATTATTCATAAGAAATAATGTCCTGGCTCTGAGGTGCTTTCTGCAGTAAGTACCAAAACACTGAGAAAGAGTCAGGGATGGTATGAAAAGATTAATTCTCATTTGTCCCAGAATGACATTTCTTTCCTTTGGGGATGCATTAGAGGCTGTGACATCTTAAATGAAGAATGTCAGGAATATGGTAGTTTGACATTTCTTGACAGATGTTCAGCCATTCTTAAATAGGACAAAAGAAACTTTGAAGTTGAATCTAATAGTAGAAATAACAAAATCAGCAAATATATTATTAAAAGTTTATCATATGCCAGCTACTGTTCTAAGTGTTTTACATGAATAGGCTCGTTAAATTCTCCAAAGGGTAGGTACTACGGCCCTGTCTTCACAGATGAGGATTTTGAAGCTTAAAGAGGTTACACAACTTTCTCAGTGTCACACAGAATGTGGCTGGGCCAAGTGGGAAGGGATTGTAAATTGACTCAGGCCACATCTAGGCACACATCTCCTTACCTTATTTTCTAGACCTGAAGTGATTTCTTTATGAGCATGCATGGTGGGGACTTCTAGATTTGTCAATTAGATGAGGTTAAATAGCCTCCCTCATTTCAGTTTAAATGTTTAGTCTATTCAAAATTTGGCCTCCCATTAGCACTGGTTTAGATAGTCTCTTTTGAGATGCTCTTTCAGAATTCCGCTCACTTCTCCCCAGGAGGGCATTGGGCTGACTGTGTCCTGTAGGTGGGCGGGGCGGATGGCGTCTTCGAAGCCACCCTCTATCCCCTGGCTCATTTCTTGTCTTTACTGCCAGGCAGCCGATCTGAGCTTGCATGGCATGTCCCTGAAGCCTCTGGCTGGGGTAATGCCTCGTCTCTTTTCACAGCCCTAACAATGTTCTAGGATCCTCAGCCACTTTCCCTTGATGAATCACCCTAACGGCAACTCAGACTACCTTGGACTCCAATTTGGCCCCCAACCCAGGGCCGCTCCTGGGCAAGCTCAGTAACCAGCACCCTTAGCCACCTGCCTCTTCTTTCCATGGGTCATGTGAGATTCCTCTGCCTTTCTTCCTCTCCACACCCTAAGAGCCCAGGGAGATACCGGGGAGCTAACTTTGGCCCTCCTTTGTCAACTGCGCTGCTTTACTTGCATGCGTCTGATCCTGTTTGGAGCGGATGGGCCTGAAAGGCAAGCCCCTTGCAAACGCCCAAGCAGATAGTAGGGCAGGCCACATTCTGCATTTAGTTTTTCCCTCAGCCCACTTTTCTGATGACTGCACCACCCAGGAGGGGATGGGCAGGGTTTCTCCCTTCCTCTTTCTGGTCATGTACCACCCCACCCCCACCATAAGAAAAGTATGATCAAGTCCACCTGCTAAAGTGGGAGATAAAAATTGGGTAGTCCTTTATTGTCTGGTAAAGTCTGAGTTTCAAGCTCATTATCTTGCTGCAGACTTGAAAACCCCATTTGGGGCCTGTAGAAGCTGGCGAGTACCATTTTCTCTTTGTATTTCTCCTACAACAATCTAACTGAACAGCCTCCTGTATACCCCAGGCAGATATATGCCCCAGGCTGACAGTGGAGAAGGTCAGGTGCATGGACATGCAAACAGAAAAGCATGTCGACATATTTCCAAAAAATGTTACCTCAATTTCCCACACCTGGAACACAAGCCTTCTCATTTAAGAATGTATGCTTTCATCCTCTATACTCACTGACCACTAGAATGAATGAAATTTGGTTTTATGCTTGAAAGAAAGGAGCAGTGATAAAAATAAATCAGACATGAAACACTTCACTTTAATCCAGAAGGTATCTGCAGTTACAAAAATAGAAGCCAACACTATCGGCAGATTTCCTGAGAAATAACAATTGACAGTGAGAAAGTAGAAAAGAATGACAAACCATGAAAGCATACTGCTGGACATCTGGTAGAGGAGCCCAGAGCCACCAGCTCACAACTCAGCTAGTGTTTGTGACCATGGCTTAAATCTTCGTGAAGCTCTTTCATCATGTTCAAGAATCTAAATGACCTTCAGTAGTCAACTAATCCAATTTTCTATATCCGAGCGTTCCTTCAACTTCTTTTCCATTGTCCTTCATCAGAATCATCTCTTTGATTCTCAACAAAACTCTTTGCGCGTTTATTAACCTTCATATGGCAAGAACAGACTCGTGCTTCTGTCCCGCGCCTGGGTGTATCACCCCAAACAGCTAGTCTCTTCCTTTACTTCCTCCGTATCAATTTACGGTCTCTATCATCTCTAAGCCTGGCTTAAAACCCAGAACTTCCAGGAATTCACTTTTTGGTTAATATACTGCTTTGTGACTGTTCTAATATACTGTTTTGTAATTGTCCTAAAATTTTCTTTCCTTCAACTGAGCTAAAGTCTCTCAAAGACTTTAAGACGCCTTCCTTACCTCCATATCACCCTCCAAACACAGCACTCTGCTTTATCTAATAAATGGTTAGAAAATGCTTTTGATTTGACCTGCTTTCTTAATTTATTTTTATCTATAGTGTATGGTGGGAGGATCAGACTAGATGAAAATATTTCTAACATTATTTCTGTTTCATTCCAATTTTCTAACATTTCATTTTGTCAGAACACTGAATATCTGTTTCAGGTTGTAAATAAAAGTGTACATCTTTATAAAAGAGAAATCTATAGTTAGGAGGAGGTTTTTTGAATATGTAAACCTGTTTCACAATCACCCAAACATGAGAGCTCTGTGGGGGTAATGAAGGCTTTATGTAACTGAGCTTAAACTATTCATTCATTTTTGAGCCACGACTGTGTAACAAGAGTTGTGTTAGGCATCAGGTATGCAATGGGTAGTGATGGTTAACACGTACTGGATGCTTACTGTGGGCCAGATACTGGGCCATACATTACTTCATTAGGCTTCTCGACAATTCTATGAACAAGCTAGTATTAAAAACCCTGTTTTACCTTTTTGAGTAGGATACAGCCTAAATCTGTAGTGAGATGTTTTCGTGTGCCTCCCCTTAAAACATTAAGAGATAAGGAGATGGGGAGTTCTTTCTCCCTTCACTAGAAGGGCAGAGGGCAGGGTAGACAAGTTTGCAAAGGAGGGAGGTTGGGGAAGATTTGGTCCAGGGAGAGGAAGTCCTGAGCAGGACTGTGGATCTGAAGGGGTAGCTCCGTCACTGTTTGCTTTCTTGTTGCTAGGGAACCGAGCACACACAGAATGAGCAGTGTGACGACACAGGCAGCTCACCTTTCCACCTGTGCCCTGACATGTGGCTTTCTCGGCAGCTACTTCTCTATCAGGGAGGTGTGTCAGATAGACAGTGAAGGTACAGAGCAGGAATGTGGGGTCGCTGCCTTGAATAGACTCCCAGACAGCCGGGTAGACACATACATGATAACTCCAGTGCAGTGAGCTGCCCCCAAAGCCCTGGAAATACAGAAGAAATGATTAATTTCTCAGCTGGCCACTATTCTGCTTGTTCTGGTAAATTTTCTTTCTCCTTCTGTCTATTTCACTAACTGGCGCCTTTTCTTTCTCAAACTGACTAATAGAGCATTCCTCAAAATCTTCAGCAGATCCTCTCTTCTTCATCATCCTCACATTAAGCAACCTAATCAACTCTCAGAACTTCAATTCCTCTGTCTCCGTGTTGACCGCTAGATCTCTCTCGTTAAACCCGATTTCTCTGTTAAGATATATGAGAACTTCTAGGAAACACTAAGGTCTCCTCACAGTCCACACTCCTGTGCCCAAACTCACCATGACATTACCCTCTGTCCATTTCCAGTCTCCTCCCCAGACAAGCTTCTTCTTTTTTTTTTTAACAACATCCCTGACTTTGTCGATAACCCTACCAGTCTTGTAGGACCGAAACTCAAAACCTGACTCATTCTTTACCTCATCTCCTTTATCCAGCCAGCCACCATATATATCCTGCTGAGACTTCCTTCAAAATGCACCTGCACTGTCCCTTCCGCTTGCTTCTCATTGCAGCAGCCCTAGTCTTGGATTTTCATCACTCAGGGCTTTAATGAAAGACTCCCAACAGAGTGACTCCCTCGCTCTCCCTTGCCCCTTTCCTACTCCTTGCCTTCTCTCTCCTCCCCCACCCACACTTAACCTAAATATTATCTTCTGCAAACAGTGGTCTTGTCATGCTGCATCTCTGCTCAAGGATCTACTGTGCTTATCTTTTAACCCCCAACTCCCCGTGTTCTCTACGACCTTGCCAACTTTGTCCATCCAGTGGTGGCCCACACTCCCTCATAGTAAAATGAAGCTCTTCAGCTTCGGTAATCAGACAAGATTGCAGCACTACTTGGCAATAAATGTCCTGAAGAAATTAACTGTTAATGTGGGAAAGTCCTAAGGGAGCTGAAAAACACCCTCCCTTTTCTGTAGATTTTAAAGAAGTAAGAGGTGGACTTGTTTGGATGTTTTAGATGCAGAAGACAGTGGATGATCTTGTTGTGTCCCCTTTAGATCTTAGTGCATGCCTGTCTACACGATAGTTGCATTTTCTAGCGAAGCAGACTGGAAAACCTTTAGCATTTAAGCCAAAGAGGTAGGTACTCTATCAACCTTACCTGGCTGCACTGTTTCCACTTAGTAATGAAATGTGCATGCCTCCTCTAGATCAGGGCCCTGGACACCCTAGAGGAATTTGAATTAAATGAGACTATGCTTTGTGACTCCAATTGGTACCCTTTGTTGGTTTTTTCCCCCTCTGCTTCAAGCAGAAATCTTGTTCCTTTTTCATTTATTCTGTCAAACATTTTTATAAGCCTATTTGTGCATTAGTTGAAAATCCCTTGTCATTAGAGACTAATTCTTGTTTTTAGAAGCACTTTATAGCCTTGCTGTTCTTCATCATCTTTCTTGAATCAGGCCAGCAAGGCCTGCCTTGGCCCTTTCACCTCTTATGTTGTTCCCTCTCTAAAGGCAGAGTTTGTTCCTGAAATACTGGTCAGAATTCTGGTCTGCTCCCCACAGTCTCCTAGAAAGAAGCTCCCAGAGGGACAGACTGACCCCTCTATGAAGAGCAGTAGCTAGAAAATTGATGGGAATGTCGCTTGAGGAAGGAATCACGTTTTTAAAAGGAGATGCTTTCCAATTCATCCCAGCCTGAGTGCCTCTATGTCTCCCTTCTCTGTGGCAATATTTGTGTTTTTTGCCATTCTGCTTTGATTCGGGAGCAAAAAGTTACATTTGCAAAAAGAATACTCACTTCAAAGATAAATCGCCTGTCAGCAGAAACTCTGGGCTTACTTTCCATTCTTTGATCTTCCTTCAGTGGCTTCAGTGGCCAATTACTGAACGTGCCTGTTGTGTTAGATGCTCTGAGAAATAGAGCAGAGATCTAAAACAGCCCCCTCCTCAGCTTTACAGTTGAGTTGGGGAGATAACATGTATACTCATAAAAGGGAGAGAATATGCTTGGTTGCTTGGTATTCAACAAGTAGGGCATTGTAGGGCATTTCTCTAGATTTCTGTCCCCCCAGAATCTCACGGGGGACATGAAGCTCGATCTAAGTTGGGAGAACTTGCCTCTTTAAACTAATTATATTTCTATTAAATTAAAATTCATAAACCAGATGAGGGAAAGATCTCTAAGAATAACTAATCATCCTCAGTGTTCCCTTGTTTGTGTATGAGGAAGATTAGCCCTGAGCTAACATCCATGCCAAACTTCCTCCATTTTGTATGTGAGATGCCTCCACAGCATGGCTGACGAGTGGAGTAGGCCCGCTCTCGGGATCCGAACCCACAAACCTGGGCCACCGAAGCGGACTGCGTGGAATTTTAATCACTCAGCCACGGGACCGGCCCCTCATTGTTCCTTTTTTTAAGTGATAGCTTGTGTGCTGTGTGAGAGACATTGTAAGGAGGAAGGGAGGGCCTCCCAGAGTTTGATTTACACATGGTCGCACTGGAGAGCCTGAGAGAACTGGGCAGAGACCCACTTTCCTGCTGACTCCACATCTAGTGCCCCTTCACCCTGAGTGTGACCTGGTAGAGAGCTACTGGCAAGACTGGTCATACCAGCCAAGCTTTCTGGCTGGAAATAACAGGAAATAAGCTTGAAATTACTGGTGGATGCTAAGGCTCTGCTTATTCTTAGGGAAAGTAACAGGGAAAAACAAGTGTTATGGTGACACCCTTATGTGGGAAATCTAGAGGTACTGCCAGGTTTTAGAGAGAAGTATGTGTGTGTGTGTGCACACAAATGTGAGAGCACACACACACGCATGCTCGGAACCAGCATTGTAGCTGCTTCTGGCATTTTTCTTGCCTGTCTCTTCACGATTAAACCTCAGTTGGAAGCAATGAGCTGTGTGAGTGCTACGCTTCTGCAGGAAGCTTTAACCCCACAGCTCCTCACAAGTCAGCACCTCTGTGATCCACGGTGTTTGGCCTGCTTTCTGCATCTTCTTCATTGTTCCAAAATAGTCCTGGGGTTACTTTGAGCTCTGCTTCTGGTGCTTTGGAAGTTTCCATCCGCGATGTGGTCTAACTCATGCTCCAAACATGTGTCAGGTGCCACCCATTGAGTACACATGGTGTTGGGCAGCCTTGAGGGCACATGGCTTAATAGGAGATAGCAAGTTAAAGGAAACAAATCCTAGATTGATGTAAGGGATAGATACCCATGTGTAGATATCGACAAGTGACATTCCCCCAAGGCGTTTCCTGGGTATCTGACCATCTCATTATTTGGTACTATTTTATATAAATTGGACAAGCTGGCTATCTTATTCTTAACAAGCTCCCATTAATATTGTTATTCAATCCATTGTAATAATCAAAGAGGAAGAGCAATATTTCAATTCACAGGTGCCATTAGGTGTTAGCGTTCACTCAGTCAACAAATATTTTGAGCCCCTATTATGTACACAGCACTGGGGAGACTGCTGAGCAAAGCAGGCATAATCGCTGCCCTCATGCCAATAATAGGGGATAGACACATGATAGATATTTCATAGAGAAGAATACATCTTTAAAAATGATGGCATATTCTGTGAAAGAAAACTACAGTGTGCTATGAGAGTCATTTAGACAAGAGAGTTAGAGCAGGCTTCTCTGTGTGGGGTCACTAATTTTAGCTGAGAGCTTGAGGATGCATTGGTGACAGCTGGAAGTTTCCAGGGTGAGTTCCATGTGGAGATAACAGCATGTGTGAAAGTCCTGGGGTGGGAAAGGATGGGGGTAAAGAGGCCGGTGTTGTTGGAGCATAGCCAATGAAGGGCAGGAGCTAAGTCATCAGGACTTTGTAAAATGGGTATGGATTTTGGAATTTAAGCTAAGTATACTGAGAAGACATTGGAGGACTATAAACAAGAGAGTAAAATGATCAGATTGTGTGTGTGTGTGTGTGTAAGTTGGCCTTGAGCTAACATCTGTTGCCAGTCTTCCTCTTTTTGCTTGAGGAAGATTGTCACTGAGCTAACATCTGTACCAGTCTTCCTCTATTTCATTTGGGACGCTGCCACAGTGTGGCTGGACAAGCAGTGCTAGGTCCATGCCCAGGATCGAAACCTTGCAGGGCCACAGAAGCAGAGCACGTGAACTTAACCATTACGCCACCAGGCTGGCCCCAGCTTTGTATTTTTAGTGGTTACTCTCCTGGATTTTTGAGAGTATCTTGAGAAATGGATGATGGAGGGAGTGGGGGGCATGAATGGATTGAGGGAGATTGTTAATGTAGAAGTAAGGTGACTAATGATGGTGGCTTGGACAAGAATAACAGTGATTAATGTGGAAGAAAGTTGAGGCATCTAAGTTCTGCTTTGGGGTTAGCATGAGCACAATTTGGTGAAGGCTTGCTTATGGGGAGAGAAGAGTCAAGGATGGGCCCTAGGCATCTGGCATAGTGGAGAGAGGTACCATTTACTGAGCCATGGAAAACAGGATAAGAGGCAAGTTTAGGGCATAAGAACAATAATTCATTCTTTGAGGGTATTATGTAGGAGATGAGTGTGGGATAGATCCAAGTGGAATTGTGTATTTCATTTTGGAGCAAAAGAGGAGGACCAGGGGAGATATTCCCATTTAGGAATTGTTGGTAGCTGTGATTGGTATACATGAGAAGAAAATGAAATCTCTTAGGAGAGGATTTGGAATACAAAGAAAGGGGGACTGGAATTTCAGCTTTTAAGGGTCAGGTAGAGGAGAAACCAAAGAAGTAAAAAAAAAAAAATGCAAGATTATTTGGTGTCATGGCAACCAAAAAATGAAGTATTTCAAAGGAAGACTCTGTCAACTCTGAATTTCCCCACTGCCATGTCAAGTATGATGAAGAATGAAAACTGTTCCTGGATTTAGCGTCAGACAAGGGCAGTTTTGTAGAATTATTGAGTAACTGTGCATGTGTGGAAGGAAGAATGAGGAGATCTGAGGAAAAGGAGATATGGGTGTGAGAACAGCTCTTTTAAGAAGCGAGGGTGGGAAGTAGAGTGTAGACGAAGGACAGAAGCCTGAGAGTGGTTTTTCCTAATAGGAGACTCTAAAGCTTGTTCAATTGCAGTTGGGAAATGGGAAGGAGGTTGGGTACAAAGTGGAAGATACAGAAGAGAAAGGAATCTCTTGGTGCTAGTGGGTCCCATCTAGAAGATTAGAAGGATTGGAATGCAGAGTCCACACAAAGGGACTGGTCTTTGGTAGGAAGAGGAAAGAAAGAAAGGATGGGTACAAACAGTGGAAAGATTGTGGATCTGATGGTAAGAGAATTAGGGAGTTCTCATATCATGGCTCCTTTTTCTCCTTAAAGTATCAGGAATAGAAATCCCCTGAGAATAAAGGGAAAAAAGAAGATTTTGGTTTAAGAAGATAGGAAAATGCGTGACATATTTGACTAAAGAAACATTTAGTGGCATGAATGCCTGGTTGAGAGTAGTCATCAGGGCCACCATATACAGCTGTGCAAGTTGTGTATTGCATAGGGTCTCCATTTCTAAGAAGGGCACTGTTCACATCATAAACATCATAGATTTTTATATATGTTATGACAAGTTTCTGGCTGATGGCAGTAAAGTATCTTGTTCTTGCAAAATCAAGTTATTACCACAGCTTTCTGACAGAGAAGTCAAGTGCCTTGAGGAAGGGACATCTTGTTCTGATTCACAGGCGGGCACCATCTGGGATGCTTGTATTGTACTCATGCAGTTGCAGGGTAACAGCACTCTGCCCCAGAGGGTGATTTTTCTCCAACAGCATGCAGGTTGTTGCAGGCACAGACATGAGAGAGTGGGTGACGGAGTCCATCTGCAGTTGGAGTTTTCAAGGCAGTTGTGGCCTGAGTAGAAATGAGAAATGCTGAAGTAGCCAAAAGAGTGGTTGAGACGATGCCCATACAATCCCAGCCAGACGGGGGGAAAATGAGAATGGAGGTTAGTGGATCTGAACCCATCAATGAAAACAAAGCCCTGGCTGGTATATGGGGATTCCCCAGAAAGTGAGTGCCAAGGATAGGAAGCTATGGCCAAAGACTATGATATTGAATTGGTGATTTTGGAGGTAGGGAGTTTCTGGTGATGTCAAGGTCGACGTAGGGGATGGGGGGGTGTGGTGATATATTTAGTATCTACTCAGTGGGATAAAAAAGGCATCTTAGGGGCTGGCCCAGTGGCATAGTGGTTAAATTTGTGCACTCTGCTTTGGCGGCCTGGGGTTCACAGGTTTGGATCCTGGACATGGGACCTATACACTGCTCATCAAGCCATGCTGTGGAGGCATCCCACATACAAAACAGAGGGAGATTGGCACAGATGTTAGCTCAGGGCCAATCTTCCTCACCAAAAAAAAAGAAAAAAGAAAAAGAAATCTTATGTTTTTTCCTTTAACCATCAATATGCTCAAAGTCTAAACTAGAAAAGAGATAATGTCCCAAGAAGTAAAGAGTATGATTATCTCAATTTTTGCAATTCAATTCCAAAAAAAGAAAACAGAAATTAAATAGAAACCATGATCAGTGTTTTAAAATACACTATTATGTACATGTGCTTTCTTAAGTGTTGCTTAGCTATTTCTTAGAAATTACTAAGAGGATTTTGATTAATTTACTCTTTATGATATGAAAAATATTTCAGATCTGTTATTTACGCAGAACAATTTCAACATGTATTTTTTGAGATTCTGTGCATTAGCAATATTGAAGAATACTTATGGTTTATTGCTCTGGAAATTTTGCAGGTAAATCCCCATAGTTTATACTTGTGTTATTTCAGAATGGTACTTCTGGGAATAAACCCAGTGTTTTTGATGGTTTCAGGTAAGCAGAGGTAGATATAGGGTGTCTTTCTTGATGTCTGGTGACATGTTAGTAAGGCTTGTTTTAACAATAAGCAATGTGGGGCAGCCCCATGGCCTAATGGTTAAGTTCAGCACACTCCACGACAGTGGCCCAGGTTTGGTTCCTGGATGTGGACCTACACCACTTGTTAGCAGCCATGCTGTGGTGGCCACCCACATGGAAAATAGAGGACGATTGCACAGATGTTTGCTCAGGGGCAATCTTCCTCAAGCTAAAAGAGGAGATTGGCAACAGATGTTGGCTCAGGGCCAATTTTCCTCAGCAAAAAAAAGAAAAACGAAAAAAAAAGCAGTGCATGGGTATATCTGTCTGTCTGTCTAATGCCCATGGGTAGTAAAAGGTAATATCAAGACTCAACAAATTAATTTTGAAAATAGGCTAGCACACTGGGGAGCTATTTAGATGTGATAAAATATTAATTATCATGAATACAGAAATAATAACAAACAAGAGGCCTCAGAGTTAGTAAACTATTTGAATAAAGGACGCTTTAGGGATAAAGTTGTGGCTTAGACATAGACATTTAGGGTACATTTAGGCTGAAGTTTGGGAAATGAATAAAAATTTTATCTTGTATTCAAGAGGGATCAGAACAGTAACTTCCGATATAGCTTATAACTGTGTCTGGGAGACAGGAATATCTTGTTTCTCCCTAATGTTCATATTCACTTGAATGGATATTTGGATGCTGTTCCAGTTACTATGGTTGAGTAAATTACTCCAAAACTTAGTAGAATAAAACAGCCATTTATCATGCTCACAGATTCTGTGGGTCAGGAATTCAGACAGGGCACAGAAGTGACCCTTGTGACTTCCAAGGCAAGGGACAATGCAGCTTCAGACTGGCTTTGTTTCTCAGCATGCCTGCCCTTAGAACCCAACTAGCATCCAGCAGCAACCACTAGACACGTGGGCAGTTTGGGCTTCCTCACAGCATGGTGGCATCCCCAGACCAAGAGCCAGTTGGAAGCTGCATTACCTTTTGCCTTGGAAGTCACACAGCATCATTTTTGCATTCCATTCATTAAGGCAGTTAGTTACAAAGTCTCTCCGATGTGGGACTAGAAATATTGCTGTGGCCATTTTTGCAAAATACACATATACCTATTAGTTCCTTTAAGCATTATTCAGAGATGCCTTCCTGAGATCCAGTGGCACACACATTTAAAATTTGCTGGATTTGTGGTTGCAAATGCTCTGGAAAATGAAAGAACCCCAGGTCTAGACAGACAGTGTCAACCGTCTGACAACACCTAAAGAACAATTGCCTCTCCTGACTATCCCAAACCTTCATAACCCTCTTCAACTTAATCCTCTGCCCTTACTCTCAGCTCATCACCATGCCCCCATCAAAACTCTCAAAAAAAATAATGGTCTCCACTTACTCACCTCCTTATCATTTAGCCCAGGCACTCTCCTGAAATGTCTATGACTTCCCAAAGTACAAATCCTACCAATTTTTCTCAGACCTTAAGGAACCTCCTCTTTAAAGTATTTTGCAATGTTGACCACCCCCTCCTGCTTCAAACTTTATGACCTTGACTCTGAAATTCTATACCCTAGTCTTCCTCCCACCTTTGCTGTCTTTCTGTTCTTCTGCCTGCTCTTCTGTTCACTGTGTTAATGTTGGCATTTCCCAAGGACCCATCGTTGGCTAAATACTCTTCTTAATTTTCATGCTTTTCCTAGGTGATCTATTCATACTCCTAATTTAACTACAGTTGACGCCAAAATCTTTGTCTCTGGTCTAGCCCTCTCCCTCAAACCTTTCCTAATATGCCCAACTGCCTTTTGAGCGTTCCTACTTTCATGTAGAGATGGGTCAGAACTCTAAATACAGTACATCTGAAACTGTGCCCCTGTATCGTCACCCCATTACCACCCTGGTAACAGCTCACTGCTTTATTCTCACTAAGGCTAGAAACCCAAGAAACATCTGGATGCCTTACTTTCTTGTACATTCTACCTCTAACAGATCACTAGATTTGCAGACTTTGACCTTCTGACTATTTCCTAGATCTGTGTCTTCTGTAAGCCTACCATCTTGGCTCTCCTTCAGGCCTTGTGACTCTCACCTGGACTCCCAGTCTCTACCACACCTCCCTGCTTCAAGTCTGCCTTCCACAGAACCCAGTGTGATCAAAATGAAACCCATATCCAACCACATCACGTCTCTGCTCAGTGGCTGCTGAGGCCACAGGATCAAGTTCAAGCTCCTCAACATCCCACAAAGCCCTCTGTGGTTTTGCTCTTGTCCGAATCTAGGGCCTTACCTCATACCACTTCCAGCCTCATATTTAATGCTGCAAAAACATCCAGCTGCTTAGTTTCCCCCAAAGAGTGAGCTGTTTCTTACCCTCATTCCTTTGCTCATATTGTCTCCTCTGCCAAGAGACAGCTTGAGGCCGATACCACTTCAGCAGGTAGGCGTCTGATATTGCCTCAGCCCTGAGAAAGAGACTAGAAGTATGCAGGGGAGGGGGGTGAGGTAGCACAGTGTGCAGGGCAGGATGGGTGGATGTTTGTGACAATGGGTGACATTTACTCAAACCACATTTTCTGTAATAGGCCATTAGCTTATATTCTACTTCCATATTTTGGCTTGTGGTATACCACAATCAGTATTGTTTGTCACATGCACAACTTACAGACTTTAATTTTCACAAGAAAATTTATAGAAATATATCATTCCAGAATGTGTACAATACTCTTCTGATAAAGTTCTCTCTCAGGACATTTTTGGTTGATTCCCCAACATCTGTTCTGCTCCAAGTGGTTAGTCTAAGACAGTAGTTCTCAAAGTGTGGTGCCCAACTTGCTACATCAGCATTGCCTAGGAACTTGTTAGAAATTCTTGAGCCCATCTCAGACCTGTTGAATCAGAAATTCTGGGGGTGGGGCCCAGCAACCTGTGTTTTAATGAACTACTGCAGGTGAATCTGTTGTATGCACAAGTTTGGGAACCACTGGTCTCAGACAGTCTTGATAAGCCCATTCTCATTGCCACTCACTGGCTTAAGAATACGTAGGTAACCCGATTCTGACTAGTGGGAGGTGAGAGGAAATCAATTAGGTAGGGAGGCTTCTGGGAAAAGCGCTGTCACTCCTAAGAGAAAAACTGCTCCGGTGTTGTTATCTGGTGTTATCATGTCTATGGATGTGAACATCTGGAACTGCCTCACCCTTCATGAAACCGTGAAGGGTGCCAGCTGATGGGAAAGGCAGCATGCTGAGAAGGACAAAACAGGAAGCTGGAAAGAACTTCAGTCCTTTAGGACTTCACAGAGCCATTGAATTAGCCAACTTTGGAGGCTGTCCTGCCTCTAAAGGGTGAATTATGTTTCCTAATTATTTAGTTCCATTTGAGTCAATTCTCTGATGCTTATTTAAAAAATAATGAAAATTGATGCATATACTTAATCTTCATATATACATGCATTTATTCATGCCTAAAAACTCTTCCTTTGTTTTTATAGGTGACACTTTGTTGTTAGTGCCATCTAGTCCATTCTGACTCCTAGCAACCCTGTGTACAGCAGGGCAGAACCCAGCCTAGTCTTTCTGCGGCACCCTCTCACCTTCTGGGGCTATATCAGACAGTGCTCTGCAGCTACTCCTAGGGTTTTCATGGCCAATTTTTTTGGAAGTGGGTGGCCAGGTCCTTCTTCCTAGTCTGTCTTAGTCTGGAAGCACCGCTGAAACCTGTCCACCAGGGGTGACCCTGCTGGTATCTGAAATACCAGTAGCATAGCTTTCAGCATCACAGCAACATGCAGTCGCCCACAGTATGATAACCGAACAGCCACGTGGTGTGGTTCCCTGACCAGGAGAGGAACCGAGGTCATGGTGGTGAGAGTGCCAAATCTTAACCACAAGACCACCAGAGCTGGCTTATAGATGATACTAGATGGTGTTTATAATTACTGACTATGTTAGGTTCTTTGAAACTAAGTGAAACCCAAATGTCCCATTCACTTCTAGAATATAGTGGTCACACTTCGCTTTAACAATGAAATAATGATACTCCAAGCCCTTTTCCTTTTTTTTCCTGGAGATACAGGGCTTTCCCAGGAGTCCCTGCCCAAGCATTCTTGGGAATCCCTCAGGAATGCTGTGTTTCTCAATTCTACTGTGATTGTCACTTGTGTCCTCAGTCAGCTGTCAGCCTGCCGTCCACCAGGCCGCTTTCTACAGGTCATTCCTTGTCATTCTCTAAGGGAAAAGAATTATAGTGCAGATGTGTAATTTCTCATAGAATTCAATAGCCAAGCACTATCAGAGTCCACTTCCGGAAGATGCCTCCTCCATATCCAACAGGTCCCCATGTCACAGGAGACAGCTTCACTCTCCCACCTGGAGGTGCCCTTGGCCCTGTCTTGCCTCCCACTGAGGTTCTCAGAGAAGATTAAAGTCTTACTTGTCTAAAGGGAAACAGCATGAGAGACGCCCAGTCCACCCATGAAGAAGATTAGCATTTACTTTATAATGCAGAGCTCTTTACTCCTCCTCTCTCCCTTCTGCCTCCTTTCCAGAGTATCTCCTTGGCTTTGCCTCTCTCTGTATAACCAAAGACCTACTAAAGTGCTTTCCCCGAAAACAAAGGAGCAATTTCTCCTCAAAGATGAATTCAGACCTCACTTTGAAGGTCGTTTTCCTACTTTTTGCTATCAAGGTTTTCAAAAACATAGAGTTTCTGATGATATGGCCCCTTACACAGGATCGTGCTCTCTGAGGAGTGGTAGTCAGCATGGGTGGTGAGGATTATAAAGAGGAACTAGAAAATAGAGCAGCTATTGGAGCCGCCATGCTGGGCCTTTCAGGAAGAACAATGCAACTAGACCTCAGACTCCAGAACTCGAGGATCCCCCAGGGTTTGAGAACTGGCTTCTCTGTCCCTCCCTCAGCAGAGAGAACTCAGGGCTTCCTAGTTGGGTGCACAGCCACTCCCTGGCTCTGTGTCTTGTTTAGTTCCCCACTGTGAATTGTCTGTTTCTATCCATATTCCACAGTTCCGACTTCCAGGAGAGAGGATTTGATTGGGCTAGTTCATCAATGTCTTTTGTGTTTGAGCAGAGCTTTTTATACCAGATGACCTCACAGGTCATTGACTCAGATGGAATGACTCCCTTGGGTCAGGTGACAACCCCAGGTCTAATCAGCTTGTTGATGGAATGGAGGTGGGGCGAGGGACAGGGTCACAGGGTAAACCACAAAGCCACTCCTCAGGGAATAGGCTAGGATTGCTCCTTCAGCAGAGGCTGTGGGTGGGGCAGTTTCCCTCAGAAAGAGCCCCTGGGCCTGGCCAGGGCAGTTATTGCAGTGTAACCAAGTAGTACAATGCAGTCCTTTCTACAGGGGGCAAAAGGAAAGGCTGACTTTTAATTAATGATTGACATCCAGATTTTGACCTCAGCAAGTTGTCCTTGCGGACACTCAGTTTCTTCACCTGTAAAATCAGACAGTCCATCTTAGTGATTTCTAAGGACCTTCCATTCAGGGCAGATCCAGATTTTACACACCCAGGCTTATATAATATTTGGAATTCTCTTCATGAAAAAAAAAATACAAAATTAGGCGCAAGGTCTTAGAAGGGGCCGGGAAACTCACGCTTCTTTAGTTTCATATAAATGCACCTCTGCTCCTATCCTTCAATTCTGTGGTTCCCTTTTCGCTGTTGTTTTGAACTCTGCCTACCTCTTGTGCTCACAGCCTGAGGCCTTTCTGATGAACCACACACAGGCTGCTCTTCAGCTTCATTCCCAAAAAACAGTGTGTTCCCCAGCAGTCCCTTCAATAGACTATAATCTGTTTGATAGTTTGAGAGGGTAAAACATTTGGTCCACATGCTTTACAGAAATTTGAAACATAGTATTATGATATTGAAATTAATTAGCATGCTTTTTACAGAAATCCCTTTATTTTCTAACTATACATTCTTCAAGGCTCATCCATGCCTCAAAGATGGTGTTGGTTTATCTAGCTCATGTGTCTTCAGGCTCTTGATGTGCTGCTGCTTATAGTTGTTGAATTTGCATGTGGTGTTCGCACTGTATTGCACTGTATCTGCCTGTTCACAAGCATGGGTCAGTAGCTCCAAAGAGACTCATGGTAATGTAAAATTTGAGACAAAAATGTTGATATATTAACTCAGAATAACTAACTTTATAAATAAATGGAACAGTGACCAATGCTGCAGTAGAAAAAAAAAGATTGTGAATGTGTATTTGCTGGGCTTGGGTGTCACACAAGCACCACAAAGAAAAAGTTCTAAAAGCAAGTATGGCACTATTGGAAGGCTGTCTTTAGCTGACTCCTTAGAGCGTTGTCTGACATGAAGCTTTGTCAAGTAGGGGCAAGAACAATTGGTTTTCTTTCATGACATTTTCACAAAACGTTCAGTTACTTATCTATTAAACTAACAAGTGTTTTTCCCTCTCAAAATGAGACAAAATGATGCTTGCTTTCTGGTATAAAGTTAATTGATTTTAGTAGCAAAAAGCCAAGAGGAGAAAAAATGAGAGAGGCAGCATTGCAAGTTGCATTCTTCATATCATTTCCTTAAAGAGCATACTTCTCCTTTCTAGGCTTATAAGGCAGGGACCAGGCTTGTTCAAGAGGCCTGAACAGTGGCGCAAATGTCTTTGTTTCCTTGAGTTTACTCTTTCTCAACACCTCATGGAGAACACAATTGATGATCCATTGTTTGGCGCAAAGTAATACCATATTTAAATGCTGTAGTAGACTGGAAAGGAATGTTTTCCAGAGCCCACTGTAGCAAAAGACTAGATTGGAATACACCTGCCACCATCCCCCAGGTGGACACAGCTCTCCAGCTTTGTGGTGTGAAATGCCGGTCACTTGGCTAGTGAACTGACTTTGTCTTCAGTACAAATCTCTCCATAGTGTTGGTTCATGCTCAGTTCAAATAGGAAAATTTGTTTTTGTTCTTCCTTTTTTTTTTTTTTTAATGTGGTTGACAAATGGTAGACATGCAGTTTTTTAAAGTATCTGAAACATAGTTTTCACATTTTTTCATCTTTATCATCTCTGTTTTTTTCACTTTTCCCACAGATACCTACATTTTTTTAAATGCCCATGTGTAGAGTCACAGCAAAATTGAACCAAAAGTATGGCGAGTTCCCACACATCACCCCCCCACCACCACCACATACATAGCCTCCCCCACCATCGATATTCATATCAGTGTGGTACATTTGTTATAATCAATGAACCAACATTGACACATTATCACACAAAGTCTATTGTTTACATTAGGGTTCACTCTTTCTGTTATAGGGTTCCCTCTTTGTGTTATACAAATGTATAATCTAGTGTATCCATCATCACAGTATCATACAGAATAGTGTCAATAAAATAAAAAGTAAAAAACTAATAAAACACAACAGAGAAATAAAACATAAAATGTAACATAACTCGCATACTAATTATGAACCAAAATATGACAGAGTTGAGACCAAACCTATGAGTCTATCAATAAATTTAAATTGGCTTAACTTCCTATTAAAAGAAAAGATGTTCAACTGGACTCACCAAGCAAGACTCAACTATATGCTCTATCCAAAATAAAATTATTAAGAAAGGCTGAAAATAAAAGGATAAGCAAATGTATACCAAGCAAATGAAAATAATAAGATAGCAGATGTATCAATATTGCTATCAGAGAAGTAGAATTTTGAAAAACATTGTGACAAAAAGGACGCTCTTTAATGCTAAACACCACAATTCACAGTGAAGGATATCTATGCAATAAATTACACAGCAACCACTTTTATAAAGCAAAAACTACAAGAAATGCAAGGGAGACACGAAGGAAATACCTGCTAATAGGAGAATTTAACTTACCACTCTTAGTATAAGACAAATCAAGTAGACTAAAAATAAGTAAAGATATTGAAGATCTAAATAGCATAATCAATAAGAATATATATCACACTTTATACCCAAACAATAGAAAATACACTTCTTCTTAAGCGCACATGAAACATTCAACAAAAAAAAAATTCCTATGTAAATTGAAATTAATTTCTAAAAAATAATAATGAAAAATACCACATGCCATAATCTGATACATATAAAGTAATGATCAAAGGAATAATCAAAGTCTTAAGCACTTAATAAAAATTAAAGATGGCAATAAATGAAATCTTAACTTTAAAAGCTAGAAAAAGAACAAGAAATAAACCAGAATAAAGAAAAAGGAGGATGGGCCAGTCCGGTGGCACAGTGGTTAAGTTCGCACGTTCTGCTTCTTGGAGGCCCGGGGTTCAGCAGCTCGGATCCCAGGTGCAGACATGGCACCGCTTGGCAAGCCATGCTGTGGTAGGCATCCCACATATAAAGTGGAGGAAGATGGGCATGGATGTTAGCTCAGGGCCGGTCTTCCTCAGCAAAAAGAGGAGGATTGGCAGTAGTTAGCTCAGGGCTAAGCTTCCTCAAAAAAAGGAGGAAAATAATGATAACATAGAAATTGAGGGAGAAAATAGAAAAACAGAATTCTAATGAATAAATTAAGTAAGCCACTGGCTAACTCAAGAAAAAAAGGGAGAAAGACCAGGTACTCAAATGTCAGAGGAAAATAACTATTGAAGAATTTAGAAATGTCATAAGAATCTACCTTGCAGATCTCTCTGCAAATTTGAAAACCTAGATGAAATGGATAGTTTCCTATGGAATAGTTGACTAAAATTGATCTCATTAGATACAGAAAGCTTGCACACAAAAATTCCCTGGAATAAATAGAGAAGTTATCAAGGAACTACTCTACAAGAAAAGCACCAGACCCAGAACTTTTACAGAGAAATTCTGCCAAACCTTCAAAACCCAAATAATCTCAATGCTCCATAATTTTTTTTTTTTTGAGGAAAATTGGCCCTGAGCTAACATCCATGCCCATCTTCCTCTACTTTATATGTCAGATGCCTGCCACAGCATGGCTTGATAAACGGCGCATGGGTCTGTGCCCGGGATCTGAACTGGCAAACCCCGGGCCACCAAAGTGGAGTGTGCCAACCTAGCCGCTATGCCACCAGGCCAGCTCCTCCATAAATTTTTTAAGAGTATTGTGAATGAAGGAAAATTTCTGAATTGTTTTTATTAGGCAAGTATAATATCCATACATAATCCTGATAGAAACAGTACAAAAATATAGACCAGTATCACTTATGAATATGAATGCACAATTTCTGAATAAAATATTAGAGAATAGAATCTGATAACACATGAAGCAAATAATACACCATGACCAAGTGGGATTTCTCTACTTGGATATGCAAAGATAGCTCAGTGCAAAGATGGCTCAATATGAGGAAATCCATTAATTTAATATACCTTATTGATGGATCTGAGGAAGAAAATCATACAGTTATTTTCATAGATTAAAGCCTTTTACAATATTCAACACTCATTCCTGATAAAATCACTCAAGGAAAAAGGAATTGATGGGTATTTTCTGAAAATGTATAGAAATATGATCAAATATAAACATATCTTATTCTTAAAGCCAGCTTAATGGGGAAACACTAGCAGTATTTTCATTAAGATTAGAAACAAAGCAAGATTACCTACTGTCTCACTGCCATTCAACGTTGTACTAGAGGTGTTAGCCAATGCAAGTAGACGTGAGAAGCCAATTAGAGGCACAAGAATTGAAAAAGAAGTAAAGCTATCTCTGTTTGCAGATGATAAAATCACGGACCTAGAAAGCCCTAAAGAATCAATGGTAAAACCAAATCAAGTAATAAGGGATTTCAGTAAAATTAGTAGATGGTAAAAGAATATATAAAGGTAGAGAAAACTCTATTTATAGTAGCGATAAATAAGAACAAATACTTGAGTGAATTTAACATGAAATAAGTAAAATCTTACAAGGAGAACTATAAAACCTCCCTGAAAAACATAAAAGTAGACTTGACCAAACAGAGAATGCCATTTGTTTTTGGATAAGAGTACTCACATAATAAAGATATCAATTATCTGCAATATAATTTAAACAACCTAATAGAAATACCAAGTTGGTAGTAAACTTTGAATGGGAAAAATAAACATGTAAGAATGGCCCAGAAAACACTGAAAAGGAAATGCTACAAGGAGGAAACTAGCCTGCCAGATATGTTTACTAAAGTTCCTTTTAAGACAGTGTGGTAGTGGCACATGAATGGGCAGACAGACCCATCAGGTAGAAGAGAAAATAGAAAAATAAACCCAAGTACATCTGGGGCTTTAATATTGTGATAAAGATAGTATCTCAAATCACTGCAAAAATTAACTTCCTAGGAAATGGTGGTGGGACAACTGACAAAGGTGAAATTAGATCCATATCTCACACTTTGCACAGGAATAAACTCCAAATAAATTAGGGAGCTAAATGTAAAAAATAAAACTATACAAATACTAGAAGAGAATATGGGTAAATGTCTCTTTAACTTGGGTGTGCATGAATTTCCAATGTCTCAAAACCCAGATGCAATAAAATAAGTGATTGATAAATTTGATTAAATAAAAATAAAAACTTCTGTACAGCATAAACCAAATCCAAGGATAACTGACAAATTGTGAGAAAATAGTTGCAATATATATTGTAGTTAGAGGGATAATATCCCTAATATAAGAGAAAATTTTTTTAGTTGAGAGAAGGTAAAAAATCTCATAGAAAAATGGGAAAATACATGCTCAGATAATTTACAAAAAAGGTATAAAAATGGCCTTTAGCCTATGAAAAATTATTTGACTTCATCATGATAAAGGAAATGCAGATTAATGTTATGTTAAGATATCGTTTTTCACCTATTTCACTAGCAAATTTTAAAAGTATAACACATGCTCTCTAGACAAAGCTGTGAGGAAACTGGAACTCTCGTGGATAGCTGGGAGGGATGCAAATTGGTACAACCCTATTGGAGGGGAATTCAGCGGTCTCTAACAAAGTTATCTATGCGTTTACCTTTTGACCCAGCAATCCCACTTCTAGGAATTGACCTTAAAGATACACTCCAAATATACACACACAGGATTAGCTAATGCAGCACTGCATTGTTTATCATTGCAAAGTATTGGAAACAACCTGAATGCCCATATAGAGGAGGGTCGTTAAATCAACTACCCACCCCTAGTACCCAATGAAGTACTATGCAGCTGTGAAAGAGAATGAGGAGACCTCTGTGACAGGAAGTGATTTCCAGGATATATAAAATGAAAAATCTAAGAGGAAAGAGTAGCTTACCTTCTGTGTAACAAAGAAGGAGAAATGAGAAAATATACATTTACCCCCTTATTTGAGAAAAAAGCAGCACGGGAATGAAAAAACAAAGACTAATAAGATTAGTTACCTAAAAGATATGGGTGACAGTGGGGTGAAAAGGAGAGAGAATGCAGGAGGGCTAACACTTTTCTCAACATACCAGTTTGTACAGACCTGCCTTGTGGAATTACGTTAACAATTCACATATCAAAACAATAAATGGATAAATAAATAGAAGCTAAATAAGATCCATAAGGATGATGGGGGACCGTTGAATTGGATACAGACAACCGGAAGAACCAAATTCTATTTCAAATATATACTATAACCACAGTGAAGAAGGAGGAAGGAAAAGCAACCCAAGTAGTAACCATATGCTCTCCGGCTAAAAACAAAAATGACTCTAAACAAATACTGAGCTCTAGTTAGTAGAGCTCTCTTTTTGCAGAAGTATACATTGGCAATTCCGAAATCATTTTTTGTACATTCTAGGATTGAACAAATAAGTTACGGATAATGGGCTCAGGTTTTGCACTTTTGGAAAAGGGAGCTACCATTATAGTAAAAGGAAAAGATAGAATGAACACAGCAGTATTGGATTGAAATTGGAGATACACATGTGAACTCACGGGTTCTAGTACGTTATACATACACAGATACATACACGTGTGCATGTAATACATGCGTATATATGTAAATGGTATAGATGTGCATGGATATAATATTATATGTGAATTGTGTGTTTGAGTGCATGTGTATGTAGAAACGTTTTCCACCTCTCTGCTCTGAGAGGGCCTTGAAGCGATTTCACCCCAGTAGCAATGAGCATACCTAGAGCCAAGATCTTTGTTTCTATATACTGCATTCTCCACTAAAAGGAACCAGGGCTCCGTGGAGAAATGGCAGAATTCAAGATTGGGCCAGGGAAAGAATTGAAATAGCTTGTTATGCCAAGAAGTAAGAAAGTGCTTAAAGAATAATAGGAACATGTCAAAATAACACAGGAACGAGCTTGAAGGGGATTCCATTGGCCACATCTGGGATAATGTAATCATTAAAATAAATTACTGATTTAAATAATGATAGCAAATTTAATGCTATTTAATAAATTGAGAATCCATGAGCTACAATGATAGAAACAAATAAATGAGGGAGAAGGGAAAGCTTTAGTAGAAAGTCTACTAATAAATGTAGTAGAAATGAAATTAGAAAATCACCTTTTGCAAGCAATCATAAAAGTAATTGATATGGGAAAGAATCATCCATGAATGCTAAAACTAATGGGTGAAACTTTGAAAAGAAATAGAATATTTACATTGTCTCAAAGTACATCCCTACCAGCTACTTTTTATTTACAAAGGGTAAAATAGTAACTCTAAGTGGAGAAACCTGGCAAACACCACCTTAACCCAAAGATTCAAGTTAACACTCCTGGTAATGGGACTAATTAACAGTATATGTGCTTCCTAATATGTTACACAGAGAAAAAGCCAGAATCACTTTTGTAGTAGGCTGCCAGAGACATATAACCTTAATGTAATCACAGGGACACATCAGACAACCCAAATGTAAGACAATCTATAAAATACCTGGCTTGTGCAAAAAAAGACCGAGGAACTGGCCCAGCTTAAAGGAAACTGAAAATTCATGACAATTGAATGTAATGGATAATTTTAGTTTTTCTTTTGCTATAAAAGGTATTATTGGGACAACTGATAAAATCTCAATAAAGTTTGTAGATTAGATAATATTATTTCATTGTCCATTTCCTGATGTTGGTAATTATAGTGTTTATGTAAGAGAATTTCTTATTTTTAGGAAATACACACCAAAGTATTTAGGAATAAAGGAACATTGTATCCACAATGTACTCTTAAACAGTTCAGGAAAAAAAAAAAAACTGTATGTATGTGTATTTAGAAAAAAAAAGACAAATTTTGGAAATCTGGGTGAAGGGTATCCAGGAATACAAAGAATCTTGCAGCTTTTCTGAAAGTCTGAAGTTATGTTTGATGACTTCATGGTTTGAACTTTAATGCACTCCTTTGTAATATTCAAATTAAGAAATTAAGCATTTGGTATATGATGGAATAGAAGGAATGGCAGTGAAAAAAAGTGATAGCAATAGAAGTTTATATTAATACTCCATATAATATTGTATTTATATTGTAACTATTGTGATATAGTTACAGTAATGTACCAGTGTGTCTCTGCACATTTAGTGAGACCTGGTCTGCGTCTTTCAGATGTATCAGTCACATTATGCACCAAGATAGTGATTTCAGCCACTCTCATATAAATTGGGGGGTGGAGACAAGGCAGATGGGCAGCTATAATCCTATTAGATTATTGGAGCTTATTATTATTGGAGCTTACTGAAGTCAGACAATGGTTCCTCACATCTGCTGACTACTCTGTGGCTATGGAATAAACAGCTCTCGTGGCCATTTGGTCATCATTGCACTGGAGTCGTGTCCCTGAGGAACACCAGGGCAGTAAAATTTTAGAAGCTAAATGTTTAACTTTCCAGAATGTCTGCTCAAGACAAAGGTTCACAGAAGCAAACTTCCTCATCCACTAAACACTCAGCCCAGAAAAATTGAGAGATTACACATGTAACTGTGAACTTTGCACTGTTGGATTTATAAACTTTGCAAACCCAAAATAGATTCCGTCGTTGATCCAAAAACCTACATTCTAATGACAAACTTATGGTGGGTTAAAGCTTTTAAATGTTACATTTAGTTCCTGCTTTGTCCCTCTGCATGTGATAGAGTCAGGTTAAGTTGATTTGAGCCTGGGAGAAGAAACCCAGTGCCTATGTAGGATTTTCTAAGCCATCTGAAGAAAGGTACTAAATAACCAGTCCTGTTAGGTTTTAGAATCCTCCAGGGGGCACCAGAACATTCCAATGTAGTTGACCACATTTCATTAAGTCCAGAAAGGCTAACTGTATTACCTTGTTATAATTGATTCCCCTACCATAACTTTTTCAGTTCCATTAACACCATTTTTTTTCATACATTTGCTTTTACAACATTTGTGAGTTTATGGAATGTTTCTGCCTCTCTGAGGAGGTGGAGGAAGGAAAGAGATCATCTCTTGGATGAGCCCTTAGAAACTGGAGCCATGTCTCCTCAGGGTAAATATGAAAGCTTTCAGCCCTCTCTGAAAGTAAGGATTTTCCAAATGTTCCTAATCTGGCTTGGAAAAAAAAACTTGAGGAAACTGAGAATTCATTTCACTTTCTCAACTTAATGCTGTATATAAGCCACCCCGTTATTATGATTATTAATAATAAACACCATGAATGTCAGACAGGCGCTTCATGGTAGATTTTTATATGAATTTTGTGCAGAAGTAAGGGGTTGCCAGGCTACTGCATAATATTACTCAGTTCTGGTCCAGGAGTACAAAATTCCAACAGGCCTCCTGAGCCCGTCCTTCCAATTAGTGGCTACTTCATTGCGAATAAAGAACCCTCATTACTGTGGGCCTTCAAGTGAAATAGGATCCCCTACCTCTTGAAATCCGCCTTTCTAAGTACAGACAGTTCCCAACTTACAAACAATCCACTTAAGAACCACCAAGGCATTCAGAAGCCTCCTGCAGCTGCCGCCTGGGCCCCCTGCCCAGCCCCCGCCGCATGCTCCTGGGCTGCTCCAGGGAGCTCTGCCCTCCCCCCTGCAGAGCCAGCTGCCCACCTGCCCCCCAGACCTCAGGCTTGGAGCTGAGGCTTCAGTGAGGCCTCCGAGCTACTGCTGGTTTTATAGATGAGCTCAGCTATGGGGTAAATAGGCTTTTGTGGCCTGGCCTGGGAACCGAACCACCATTTGAAAAAAAGAAGAAGAAAAAACCTGTCTCCATGGGAAAATGTATTTTGCATTCCCAACAACCAGCCAACAAACATAAAAATGACTGTGGGAGCCGTCTCCATGCTCCTAGCAGGGCAAGGAGGAGAAAGGATCAGCCCATGTGTTCTGGTCTCTCAGTCGAACTCTAGCGCTGAACCCCACTCTAGCGCTAAACCCCTCGTGGGACCTTAGCAAGCCCTTTAACTTCTCTGGGTCTCACGTCTTTAAAACAATAGGATGGAACTAAATGAGCCATAAGCCTCCTTCTAAAATAATGACTCCAGTTGACCAAAGCTCTACCCTCGTTTCATTCATTCATTCATTCATTCACAGGCATTTTATTCAGGGCACCTGCTTTGTGCCAGGCTAAGTGTTGCGGATACCATCAAATAATACAGATCCCGGCTCTTGAGGGGCTCAGTGTTTAGTGGGGGAGGCGGATATCTAAGCAAATGCTTATCACATAAGAGCTGTGATTGAGATGAGTGCTGGGTGCTGTAAAAGCTCAGGAGGGTGGCATCTAAATTCGATGAAGCCTTCCTCAAAGAGGGGATGCCTCTGTGGCTCCCTCCTGCTGTGGTTTCTATTTTGATTCTCTCTTCTCCTCAGCTATCAAAGTTCACTGGGAAGCATGCCTTCGGCCTCTGTTGTTCTAACAGTTCAGCTTAGTCCCTTGGCCTCTGGGGGGAGCGGGAGGGTCTTGCCCTCCTCTTTGCATCACTGAGAGATGGAATGCCGGGCTGTTCCTGCCAAAACCATAGGCTTGATTATTCCCAGGAGTGCTGCCCTGAATGCTGCCTTCGTCCCTACCTGGTGAGCCACAGCCTGAAGGCACTCTCTTCTTCTCCTCAGGGCCATCCCTGCCCTGACCCCTCTTGATTGCCAGCAACTGTGGGATTCCCAGATTAAAAAAAAAATTCTTTACCCCCCAAATGGTTCTAAAGGCCCAGCCACCTCCTGCTTTCCTGTATTGACAATCCCTGAACTTCTACCAAAAATCCCTGCCGGGCTACCACCCTTACCCCACACTCACTGTTAAAAATAGTAACAATAAAGGTGATTCGGAGGTCATCTGTCATTTGGAAGATGATATCGTGTTCAGGTTTGAATCTTGACTCTGTGACTTGGTATCTGACATTATGAAATTATGTCATAAGGAAGGTTCCTGAGCGAGGAAGTGACTGTGGTAGAGTAGTTGGCGGGGAAGATGACTTGGGTAGCTCTGTGTAGGCTGCTAAAAGAATGAAAAAGAGAGGGGTCGGCCTGGTGGCGGAGCAGTTAAGTGTGCACGTTCCACTCCAGCGGCCCGGGGTTCGCCGGTTTGGATCCTGGTTGCAGACATGACACTGCTTGGCATGCCATACTGTTGTAGGCTTCCCACATATAAAGCAGAGGAAGATGGGCATGGATGTTAGCTCAGGGCCAGTCTTCCTCAGCAAAGGGAGGAGGATTGGCAGCAGTTAGCTCAGGGCTAATCTTCCTCAAAAAAAAAAAAAACAAAAAAGAATGGAAAGGAGAGAATAGATGAGAGATTTCCAGGGTAGAAATGATGAGACTTGGAAACCAAATAAATGTGTCATTATGTGTTTTGCAATTGTGACAATTTTATACTCTCTGGCATGTGAATACCTATTGCTCAAAAGTATTATAAGAAGTAAGTGCTCTATTTATTTTGCATCTGTGAAAGCACTTTGATAATTGTAACTGGAAATAATGCCTCAAAAAAATCTTTTCAAATAAACAACAAAACACCCCAGGAAACTTTTAAATAATAGTTTTCCATTCCGAGTTCCATCAAATTCCGTTAGGATGTCTCTGGTGTAAGAAACCGCCGGTGCCGTGGTGAGGAAGGCAGTCGGCAACCAGCTAGGTTCCATCTGGGCCTCCACCACTTTATAGATTATAATCTCGGGCACTTCCCTTAATTTCTGTGTACCTCAGTATCTTCATCTGAAAAGTGGGGATAATATTAATCATATTAACATCATAAGATTCTTATGAGGATTAAATCTTAATATTTGTGAAGTACTTAGAACAGAGTCTGGTCCATATTAAGCACAACACAAGCATTCATTGTTGCCCAATTTTAAGTGCTCATTAAATAAGGTAAATGTAAACAAAATAAAGAACTTATATGCTAAATCAAGATATTGAATGCCTTGTTTTTTGAGAGATGGAAAGAGCATTACTGAAATAAGAACTCAATTCTAACCAGTTGTCATGTGTCCCCGTCTCGGTGGCACATTGGGACCCAGTTACATGTTGTGTGGAACAGAGCCCATCAAACTGAGCACCTTGTGTCTGAAAGTGAGTTAATGATAACTTCCACGCTGACCTGCCCCTTCTCCTGATCTCCTTGTTTTTGTTGATGTAGGCTTGAAATATTACCTTAGGTTCAACTTCTCATCCTCTTTGTCTGACACATTTATTTGATTTCAAAATCTCATCATTTCTGGAAATCTCTCTCTCATCCATTTTCTCCTCTCCATTCTTGCAGCAGCCTCCACGGCTCTGCCAAAGTAATTTCCCAAGTACTTACTCTACTGTGGTCACCTCCCTGCTCAGGACCTTCAGCAGCTCCCCATGACTTAAAAAACAGAGCCCTCAGCCTGTCCTTAGGGACCCTTTGAAGCACAAATTCAGCCCACTAGCCATCTCTATTTTCAATACTCATCTTCCCAACAGCCTGTTCTCCAGGGTGACCACATACATGGTCTTCTTGAAATCTGTTGTCCTGACTTAACTATTAATGATGCCCCCTTCACTCGCGAAGTGTCCCTGTTTAGACAATAAATTATATGGTCACCCTTCAGTTATCCCATTAGCCAAACAGTGTATCCTATGATTTCTTCACTTTCTTCCCCCATTCCTTTCATCTGAAATGCCCTTCCCTTGATCTGTGCTTAGTCAAAAGCTTCCTCTTTGAAAAAGCTCCATCATGTGTTGCTTCCTCCACTCTTCCAATCTCCCAGGACACTTTATACACCACTGTTTCACCACCTAACACTTTCTACTTTGTATCGTGATTACTTGTATGATAGTGTAACTCTTCTTCTAGACTGAGGTCCTTGAAGAAAGAAATCAGGTCTGATCAACACAGTGTTCCCTGCAGCATCCAAAACAGGGTCTTCCATGCCTGGAAAAATAACAGTCATCAGCTTCTGAGTGCTTACTATGCACCAAACATTGTGTGTATGATGTATAAACACCATAGATCTCATCTGTATGTATTTCCTCATTTAATCTTAACAATAGCTCTGAAAGGTACAGTGTCTCTATTTATTAACTTGGAACTTAAGGTTTGGATTAAGTGACTTGTTCCAGGTCACAGAGACAGTAAGTCTAAGTGCAAATATTTGAACCCAAATTTCTCTGACTTCAAAGAGCATGCTCTTAACCTTTTCACTCCAGAAGGCTGGTTCTCAAACTTTAGCATGCAACACAATCACCTGGGGGGCTTATTAAAATGGGTTGCTGAGCCCCGTCCTATTTTCTGATTCAGTAGCTCTGGGGTGGGGCCCGAGAATTACATTTCTAACAAGCTTCCGGGTGAGGCTAATGTTGTTGGTCCAGGAAACACATTTTGAGCACATAGTCATTCAACAATGAATAAATGGATGGATGATGGATCATTTGACTTAAATTCCGTAAGTCTGCTCTATACTTTATACATTAGGCACATTCATATATATTCAGTTATAATTTGTAAAAGATCAGGGTTAAAATTGAGTCTTACTTTAAATACCAGTTCTAATTGTCTCATGGTACTGTTTAAATTTGAATTTGAGCTGACTTTTCCTATTTTTTTGACCAAAGAAGGAAAAAACTGTTTTCATTTATGTCTTTTCCTTTTCATTTTCTTTCATATCTTAAAAATGTTTGATTCAAAATAATGTTAAAGATGATTTACAAATCTCTCTCCTCTCCCTCTGAGGTAACTTTATCTTCTCTGTACTTCTGGGTATATATTTAACACACAATAGGTTTTTAATTCACAGTAGGTCATTAGGTTTTATTTCAAGAATGAATTATTTCCCTAAACCTAAATGTGTTCTAAAGGGATGATTTGTAAGTAGCCTGGGAATAGAGAAAGCTCTCTTGTGATTTTTTTTTTTATTGTGATATATTCCCCAAGGAGCATGGTTAAAGCAAATTTCCTTTTTTCTGCTCTATTTCACCTCTTAACAAAACAAACCATGATATGAATTCAGCTATTATTTCAAAGTGAAGAGTGGAGCCCTTTTGCCGTTGAGCATGTTGCATCCTATTGATAAAAGGTACAGCTGGAGCAGAAGGCGGGGTGCTCGCCCTTCCTCTCATCCTCGTGGAGCCTGGGAATGGCACCAGACCTTGATGTATCTCTGTAACTTAAGGCCCCACGTTACTGTACAGAAGCAGAATGAGACGTATAGCATCCATAGGAAACTCCCCACTTCAGAATGTCCTGTGTGACTGAGCACCACGTTTACCAATTCAGAATGCGCAAGAATCATGACCTTGCTTACAGAAGTTAAAATAAGCCCATTGATTCTGCATGCAGAGGATGCTGGCAAATTAGCTCTTTTTATTCTATCAGTGAAATAAACATCTTAATAGAAACTAAGAAGTAACTTCCTGTGTTAGTGGTAATACACCATATATAGAAAAATGTATGTAATTCCTATCCTACATTGTTCCATTCTTAGGGTATTTTTCAAATACTACTTTGTTTTCTATTATTTGTGCCTGTGTCTCATCTTCCCAGCAATTTGAAACTTCCTTGAGAGTGGGGATCATGCCTTATTCATCGTTTTTAAATGTTTCTATCTCATTTTACCTTCACAACCACCCTTGAGAGGCATAATTGACCTGGATTATGCTAAACACAGGACCTTACACATAACTCCTAGTAATAGCATTAAGCATTATAGTATTAAAGGAAGCTTCTGATATACATTCTCTCTATTATTTGTCTCATGCTTATTTTCCAGATCTAATGGCAGAGTCTGGGAAATGCTAAATAACTAGCCCACTATTACAAAGCTAGGAAGTTTCTGATCCATGCACAAAACTCAGGCCTTCTAGCCCCAGATTGGATGCCCTTTCTACTCCACCACACTGCTAGGGGTGTTAGTAACTATGTCTTGACTGAATACCTGAAATTGTACCAAAACTGCTTCCTTCCTCAAACCCCACCCCGCAGCACACACGTCAGTATGTCCCTGTCATTGGATTGTATCCTGATATGGCTGCGCTGTTCAAGATGTCAGATAAGGACCACAGCTGTGGGTGGGAGATAGTATAGCCTTTAAGGGAGCAGGTATTTGGGGAAGAGGGGCTTCAGAATGATGTTTAACAGTCAAGATATAATCTTGACTTTCTCAGGTAAAGACTTTTAGGAGCACAGGGAAATTTAGGTGTTGGTCTCAGTTTGATGGTTGCTAAACTGATCTCCCCTTCTCCCCATAGAAGATCAAGAGCTGAAAAAGCAAACTCAGTCTTGTAAATCAGTCTGTTTAGTTGTAGCTTCCTTCTCTTACCTCTGTTTCCCCTCTGTTATTCTAAAGTTTGGGAAAGTTGTGGTTAGAGGGTCATGCCAGTGTTGTTACTGGGGGACTGTGGCCCTGAAGACATTAGTGGTAATGTAGGCAACAAATCTGGGAATGTCATCTCCATGTGGAGATTCTCATTTCCACTACCAACCTCGGAGTGACGATGGGTTTCCTTTCAAAAAGAACTATGTAACACAAAAGTGAGCAAATAGGAAGCTGTAACACACCATACAAAAACAAAATTTTAAAAAGACAAAACATTTTCAAAAGTAGGGTCAATCCTGAATGGTCGATTTGCTGGCTGTTCTGGAAGAATGGTCTTCTTTCAAGGTCATCCTTTAGCTCATTTTTTGTTCCTTTGTTTTATCAACAATAAAAATTAGGGAAAAATACAGCACTCATAAACAACTGCCAGAACTCCAGGGATAATGACATCCCTTTAACCGATTCCACTCTAGAACAGCCCAATGGTTGGTCTCTACTGACTCCAGTTTTCAAGGAGGAAAGAAAAGAGTCCCATTCTTCTGTTTTGCCCAAATTTCATAGTAATTCATTCAAGTATTTATTGAATAATTAATATATGTCAGGCACTGTGCAAGGCTCTGGAGATAAAATTGTGAATAAGACTGTCATTGCCCCTGTCTTCATGGAATTCATAGTGTAGTAGGGAAGACAAACATTAATCAAGCAATCAAAATGCAGGGTCTGGTCCTAGGATAGAGGATCTGAAGGGTTTTGTTGGGGCACATAGCAGGAATGCCTAATTCTGTTGGTGGATCAGGACAGGCTTCTGAGAGACATTACAATTTGAGCTGAAGGCTGTAAGTGCGTAGTTAGTAGCCAAGGGAAAAGAGAAAGGGAAGGCCAAGAGTTTTCCGGGCAGAGTTGTGGGATGTGTGATGGCTCAAAGGAGGGTGAGGGAGGGAATAGCAGAGCCAAAGAAATGAAAGGAGTTTGACTAGAGCATTAAGTTTTTCTGCCGTAAGCTATGCAAGCAGCTAGTGGTAACTTTAATTAGATAACAGAGAAGTTGGTTCAAAGAGCATTGCTCCAGTAATAATATATATTCAGATATGTTCAACTGTTAGGAAGTAAGATTTTAACATTCAGATAATCTTCTAGATAGTTTTCATTATATTTGTATTTTATATTTATTTTGCATTCGGGTGGTGATTTTACCTCTTAAGCAAGACGATGTGAATACTAGTAGTGCCTCACATCTCTTAATTCAGCACAGGCTTATTTTCTTAGACACATTTAAAACCTGAAAATGACAAATTCCTAGGTATTTCACATCTAATCTAAGATGGTACCTCTAACCTGTGGATTAGAAGACTCCATTTTATTAAGATGTGAGTGCTCTCAAATTGATCTATACATTAAATGCAACTCTAACTACAATCCCAATAGGAAATTCACAGAATGATTCCAAACATATAGAAATACAAAGGACATGGAATAGCCCAGGTGATCTTAAAAAACAAGAACAAAACTGGAAGACTTACATTTCTAGATATTAAGACTTATTATAAAGCCTTCTTGACTAAAGAATAATTCAGTAGGCCATTGGAATAGACTAGATAGTTCATTTAAAAATGCAGACATATAAGAGCACCTGATTTATGTCAAAAGCATTATTGCAATTCATTGGAGGAAATAAGGGTCTTTTTCATAAATGATGCTGGGTCAGTTGGATATCCATATAGAAAACAATAAATGCAACCCCGAGTTCATATCATACGAACAGATTTATGAGAGAGAGATCACAGACTTAAAGTCCAAAGGTAAAAACATTAAATCTTTCAAAACAAAACATAGGCAAATCTGACTGACCTTGGGGCAAGCAAAGAGTTCTTAAACAGGACACCAAAAGCACTAACCATAAAATAATAAGTTGCACCTTATCAAAATTAAGAAAGTTTGTTCATTAGTAGTCACCACTGAGAAAAGATAAAGAAAAATCATAGGCTGGAAGAAGATATTTGCAATACGTATATCCAACTAAGGACTTGTATCCAGACATCTAAAGAAGTCCTACAAATCAGAAAGAAGGATACTGACCACCTAGTTAAAAAGGGAACAAAGCATCTGAACTGGCAGTTGACAAAAGAATATATCAAAATTGTCAGTATGAATGTGCAAAGGTAATTACGTTATTAGCCATCAGGGAAATGATAATTAAAACCCACCAAATGGCTAAATTAAAAGGACTGACAACCATAAATGTAACAAGGATATGGATCAACTGGGACTATTACACATTGCTAGTGGGAGTGTAAACTGATAGAACCACTTTGGAAAACTGTTGGGCATTACCTACTAAAAATAATATACGTCTGGGCATATACCCAAGGAAAAGAGTGTTCATGTAAAACACATGTACAAGAATGTTCATAGCAGTGTTATTCACAATAGCACCAAAACAGAGATAAACCAAATGTCCATCAACAGCATGGATAAATTAATTGTGTATCGTTAATTCAATAGGATACTAGACAGCAGTGAAAAAGAATTGACCATTAATATATTGCAGTAATATGGATGAATCTCATGAGCATGATGTCGAGTGAAAGAAACCAGATACAGAGTATGTAGTATATGATTTCATATGAAGTTCACAATCAGGCAAAACTAATCCACGGTGATAGGGGTCAGAATATTGGTTCTACTTTTGAGGAGGTATTGACCAAAGTGGAACACAAAGGAGTCTATTAGGGTGCAGAAATTGTTCTATGTATTGTTCTGGGTGGTGGTTATGTGGGTATATACATATTTAAAGGTTTATGGAGCTATAAGCTTCATATTAAATGCTTTAGTGTAAGTTATACCACTAATAAAACAGTAAAAACACAACAGTGGAAAATAAGGAATTTGGGAAGAGGAAGGGAGGAATAGAGTCATAGAGCATGTCTGAAAGAAAACAGACTAAAATGAATTTTAGCAGCACTGTTATTTAGAAGTACTTTAAGGAGAAAGGGATTGTTGTACTGAGGGGTGTCTGTTTTGTTTACATACGCAAGTTTCTACTCTCTTCACCATTTCAAGCACTTATCTTCCAGCCCTAAATATCAAAACACCTCTTCTATGTTAAAATATATGACTTTCTTCCTCTCCAGGGAAAGTATAATTAGCATTTGGAAGCTAGTTGGGGGAACTTGGGCTAACAGCATCAGAAGTTCACCAGAGAGTCATCTAGGACTTCTCAGTTCTAGTGATAAAAGAAGACACCAAAGAATTTTCCAGCAGCTTCACTGTTTTCAGATTCAGTTCACCACACCTAGTACCCCCATGGTTGCTGTACAACATTTCTTAAAAAATTCAGTGGCATTAAAATAAATTTTTGAGTACTTTAGTAATCATCAGATATTATCGATGACATTCTTGCTGATGATTAGTAATAGTAATAGAAATAAATCTTTGGATAGCTGACAATTGTCTATGGGAATGTTAGTCTTTAACCTACTTCCAACATTATATGTAGCATCTTGTCATTTAACTAACCTCTTCTTAGAGCCATCCCTGTGTTAGGTAGGATAGGCTAGGCTAGGCTATGATATAAAGAGACACCCAAAATTCCATAATTCCATGATGTAAACCAATAGAAGTTTTGTTTTGTTTTGTTGTTTTTGTTCACCAAATAGTCCTGGGCAGGTGTCCAGGTTAGTGGGATGGCTCTCCTCCAAGAAGTCATTTAGACACCTAGGCTGACAACGGCTTTCCAATCCTTAAACACGCCTCCCAGTGTTTTCTAGATGTGGACTTCCCAGTTATCCTGAAAGGAAACAACATGCAGGAGCATAGGTAGAAATGCTTTATGGGCCAAGCATGGAAATGGTGCGTGTTCCTTGTGCTCGCAGTCCACTGGAGAGAACTTTGGCTGATGGCCACACCTATTTTCAGGGGAGTCTTGAAAATATAGAAGGGCAAATGGATTCTGATGGACAGCTAACAGCCTCAGCCACAAGAGCACTTGCTCAGCAAACTGAAAATCTGAAATGTTCTCAGGCCTATAACAACAAAAGGAATCATCACTGACACAACACATTAATGGATTAGGTATGTACAAAAAACACAAAACCCAAGTTTTCCAGGACAGTTGATCTAGAGCAAATTGGAATGAGGTGATTTTCAGCAGGAAGGAGAAAAGAAATGCTGTCAAAATATGTCAAATCTCAACACAGAAAATGTTTTAAAGATTTAGACTAGTGGGAAATTGAAGGAGCTGGACTAGCTTCCTTCTTGGCAGACAATTTCTGTGGCAGTGTCTTCTTCTAAAAGGAAAACAAAACCACACCAAGTGATAGAATGTCAGTCATCAGACCATAAAAGTAGAAGCTACAGACCCAAAGCATGTGATGGTGTATATTACTGTGCACCAGGTTAAAAGCTATTTATTTGACCAGCATTTTTAGCTCCTACTATCAGTACAAGGGTAACAAAATCAAGATATGGTCCCTGCCACAAGTTCCCTGGAGAATATAGAAGACAGTCAATTAAATTGACAGTGACCATGCAATGTGATAAGTGTCATGTGAGATAATAGAGGTGTATAATAAGGTGCTATAGGGGCCCAAAAGAGGGGCATCTAAAGTCAGACTTGGGGATTGAAGTGTGCTTCTGAGAAGAGGTGGCACAAGCTGAATTTTGAAGGGCTAAGAAAGAAAAAATATGACATCAATGGGAACAACATGTGAAGAAGAAGAGGATGAAATCCCTTTATGTGTCGGGAAATTGCACTAGGAGAAGAGAAAGAGTTGGAAGATTTGCTGGAGAAAAGAATGAGAGAGAGAGAGAAGGAAAGACACCAAAGATGAAAGTAGAGAAGTGGGTCAGGGCCAGATCACGAAGGGTGTGTGTGCAGGTTCCAGAACCTGGAATTAGCCTCAGTGTTCTGGGGAACCAGTGAAGGTGTTCATGCTCCAGTCTGTTCAGATCCTCCTCAATGCCCAGATCCACCACACTTTGGAACTGAAGGGCGGCAAAATGGATCCATAAAGGGAAGGCCTGATCTTTTCACCTATTCACTCTGTTTAGGACCCGCTGCTCAGTGAATAAACAACCCCTCAAACAAGATCATTGCGGGCAAATCAGTCCACCCGTTCATTTATCGGTTGATTTGTGTTTGTGAGTTACAGTTACTTACAGTGAATGATCATCAATAAGCATAATAAAAATATACTGTAATATAAAGTACAAGCAGGTTTAGCTTTGGCAGCCAAGAGACGCAAGCAAATTCTCCAACCTTTCACATGGTACATAAACATGAATAAATGATCAAAAAAAGAGAAATAAAAAGAAAAGGAATAATGACATTTTAAAAACCACAGTAAAGTACAAGAAATATCAATAAGATAAAAAGCCAGAATTTTAGCCTTTCACTGTCTCCTAAAATGTGTGCTGCTCCGATTAGAGAGAAACTGATAAAGTGGGTGCCCCTGCTCAGTCTTGTGACCCGAGTTAATACTTCCACTAATGACCTGAAAGAGGAAGTGAACCCAGCCTGTTAAGTATTCTGATGACAGAATTGCTTTCTTAAGTTAAAAACAGAAAACAGAAAAAAGACATAAATGTACCAGCTGAGCAAACATTAAGAATGTTGGGGCAGTGTGATAACTAAATTAATCTGAAACGTATCTGCATATTATAAACCACGTGGTTGTGTGTGTATTTATTTCAACTTGCCAAGGGCTTGAAAATAGAAGACCTTGTACTCTTTAATCCTACATGAATGGAGCTATTGCATTGCAAATAATGGTTTGTATTTCAAAACAAGAAGCCGGAATCACAAACTTTTAGCATATTAGAATATTTTTATATAATGAGTTGATTAAGTGCTGATATCCCCATTTTGGGTAATATATAGTCAATCTCCCTTGTTTGAGATTTGCTACCATTGGGAAAGCAAAGTGATTCAGTGAAATGAGTGTGGACTTTCACATCCTGCCCCTCCCCGCCAGTCGAGTAAGCTTGGGCAAGTTACCTAATGGTTCTGAAACCCAGGTTCCTTCTCTGTGAAATAGAAACAAAATTCTGGCGTAGGAGTGTTGTGAGAATCAAAGGAGAGTGTGTGCATGTATGTGGAACACCTAATCAGCAGATGGTGGTGGGAGTGGTGAGAAAGAGGGATGGCGTCTGGGAAAGTCTAACAGTAATTCAGCAAACAGAGAGCCTGTTGTGCCCTGTCGCAGAGCAGTGTACACAATGGGAAAGCAAGGCCTGATTTGTTCACTCATTCTGGTATCCTCTCTTTATCCTTCAGTGTTTTGCATACCTGCTACCTGGAGGCGTGTAGCCTTAGCCTTAGAAAACTGAATCGTGTAGCTTCCACCCTCGTGCATCTTGTAGTCCAGATGGTGGCTGGGCGTACATGGGAGCAGCTAGCACGTACCATAGTTTTGTGTCATAAGGGGGTTTGCAAAGTGCATTGACTGCAGAGAGGAAGAAGCTGCTTACTCAGCTGAGGAGCATTACAGGAAAAGCTTCTCAGAGGAGAAAACCTTTGAGTGAATACTTAAAAGGTGAGTAAGGGTTACCGTGTGGACAAGAAGGGGAGGGCTTTCCAGGCAGAGGAAACCGGCAGAAGTGTAGAGGTGGGTGTGGCATGGTGTGGCTGGAGAATGGCAGCTCAGTATGCCCGGAGCCTAGGGTGCCTGGGAGGTGATGTGACAGAGGAGGCGCATGGGCCACAGGCAGGCAGGGTAGGGGTCTGGACTTTGGATTTCGTACAAGAGGAGACAACGTCCAACCCAGGCTGGTTCTGGGCTTTCTAAATGGCTGTTTGGTTTTAGGCATGTCATTTTGTACCTCGATTTTTCTCTTCTATAAAAATGAGGATCATTCTGCCTACCTTGAAGAATTGCAGTAAGAAACCGTGGTAAAACACTGCCCTCCATAAGTATTTACTCCTTTTTTTCCTCTCCTCACCCAACTTGGAACACGTGATTAGGTGAAATAAACAAAGGGGAGTTGAAACTCTCTTTCCTGGAAACTCAAAAGAGAGTGGACAGCGGTTTGGGCCCCTACTTCTCCTGAATCATCATGGAGATAATTATTTGATTAAGGTGTTCATCCAGTACAATACTTTATACATTCCGAGGAAATTACCCTGAGGTGTTGTGTCCCGCTCTCCTGGGTGACTTTGCACTCCTCATCAGAACATCATAAACCTGAACTTCTGAAGATCAGAGTAAGGAAGAAATTTGGCATTTCTTTGATTAATATCTGAAAATGAGCATCTGGATGAAGGTCGAATGCCATGTTCCTATAAATGAGTTGAGATTACATCAGCTACATGTGTGCCTTGTCCTGATAACGCAGGCAGGTCTAAAACCCTTGTCTTGAACAGTTTTCATTCATGTTAAGGGAAAGCTAGCAGAAAGATTCAACTTCATAAATTCAGCAGTAATATAGCTGAAAAACCTTAAAATTATCACTGCTTATTTATTATTGCTGAATTGTTAAAGTTCAAAATCCATGTTTAGGAGGAGCTGAAGGAAAATGACAACTAAGTGCTAAGACTAAACACTTCCTTGTTTTTGGCAAAATACTGATTATTAACCATCATAGCTGCATCATTAAACGTGTACAGATTTTTTCCCTTTTTCCTCTGTTTCTCTGACTTCAACTTCCCTCTCCCTAAATCAGCCCCCACCCCCGCCTTTCTCCTTCAGTGAGCTTGTAAGTCAGCCTGACCAGCCCATTCCACCCCCCTCCCCAGTTTGCCCACCATGCCTCACACATTCCTTTCAGCTCTTCCCCCTGCCCCACCTCATTTCGTAGCCGAGGTGCTGAACCTGGCAAGGCCATGAGTTGATCCCTTCTCCCTTTTGTCTCCAAACTGTGGCAGTGCTTTCTCCAATGCCGTGTTTAACTACCTCGTACCTCTGCTGCCTTGTATCAGTGGAACATGCATCTCCCTCTGGCCTTGTTCTAAAATCTCTCTCATTCTTATTCTTCAGTATCTCTCTCCCTGTATTTAGAGGTAATTCTCTGAAGTGTGATACTAGAACGATGCTGCTAAGGGTGGAAGTGTTTGTTTTCTGCACTATGGAGTGGAAGTTGTCTCTTTTTTTCTTACCATCTTGGGGTAAAATCTCAAGCTACAGTGTGGAGGAGGGGGTGGTAGGGGTGTGCAAACTTTATATCTACATTTAAGTATCATTTAATTCTAACAGACTAGACTAACAGTCTAACAGACTAGACTCATTACAAAAGCGTAAAGAAAAAATGGATATATGAATTTTCTATAGAAACATATTACTAAAACTATTCATATTGTCCTATGTTGATTTTCAAAATATAGGTTTTTTAATCACCCATTGAGTTAGATTAAGAGCATCATTTTATCCATTTGTTAATAAAATTGCATTTTAATAAGGCATGTAAAACAAATGGTAAAAGAAGCATGTAACTAAAGAGATTGACCATAGTTCCTTGAACAAGCCAAGCACAGTGCTGCCTCAGGGCCTTTGCACTCGCTAGTCTCAGGACTCACTTTCTTTATGCTTGGAGTGCTCTTCCCCCTGATATCTGCAAGGTTTTCTTTTTCACTTCCTCCAGCTCTCTGCTCCAAGATCACCTTCTCAGGAAGCTTTTACTAGACTATTCCATTTAAAACAATGCTCTACCACCCCTCCCAAACCCTGCATCAGTATCTTTCCTATGCTGCTTTATTTTCAATATCTAACATATATTTAGATGTATTGATTTTTGTTGTTTGCTGTCCAGTTTCACCCATTAGAGTGTAACCGTCATGAAAGAAGGGACTTTGCTTTGTTCCCTCCTTATCCTTACCTAGAACTGTAGGTGCTCAGTAACATTTCTTGGGAGGAAAGAGTGCATTTAAGAAGAATGGTGCCAGGAGAGCTAAAACTTGGGATGACTTGAGGTTTAGGAAATGTTCTGATAACAACAAAACTGTTATGAATATGAAGACAGACCCACTATTGGGAACAGATGGTTTGATATAGTATGTGTTCCTTCTTCATTAATAAGTTTGAATGGTTCAACAAGGAGTAACTTTCCCTCAGCTGCCAAGTCATCCTGAAGTACAGTATAGACTGATAGGAGAGACAGGATAAATGTTTGTTTCTTTGTCAAGATATTGGGTTGGTTCACTGGCATTCTCTACAGGTGCCCAGTGAAGTTTTTTGGTTTTCAGTTAATTCGTTCATTTCTTTGTTTTTCAGTGTCATCATGAACTCTTAGATTTAACTATATTTGACATGTTTCAGTTGTTCACAGTATTACTTTGTTGACACTAGATTGTCTCATCTGTGGCTAATGAGGGCCTCTTCAGGTTGACTCTTGAGTCCTTTTGACATGACCCTGATAGTAGTCTCCCTTGCTTTCTTGTACAACAAAATATATGGGGATCATCTTTCCTGTTCTAGCCCTGGAATCAGCCATTTTGACTAGAAACCCTGGTTCCTTTAAGAGAGGCCATGATCTGGCTGCTAGGGGTGCTCGTTGCTTCTGAGTTAGCCATTATTTTTAGACCTTTACTGTGGACAGAGCTAGGAAATGTATTTTTGGATGATTTAATCTTAAAAATGAAAGCAAAGAAAACAACTACTAAGCTCTTATTGTCCTTTCATCTCCATTAAGAGAAGAGGTATAAAACTGGAAAGGATAGAAAGGCGCTCTTAAGGAAAACTTGAAGCTAAATCTATGAAAGGGGCTAATGTGTATTGGTTGTATTTAAATACACTTAGTCACTGGACTTAGATGAATTATGTCCCAGAAAGGCATGTACACAAGCACAGAAATATTGCCAGTAAGCTTTGAGAAATCGGAGATGTCAGAAATAACATAACAAGCAATATTGTCCTATTTTGAAGGAGAATATTAAAAACTCAAAAATTCAATATAGTGGATTACACCTTGATTCTTAATCAAATCTAGAACTGATTACTATGTAAATGGTTTGTAAGGAACCTGGAAAAAATTGGGATTATTCTGAAGCAGAATGGATCCGCTTTAACACTAGACTAACCCCGTTTCCTTATATTGATAATATCTTGTAGGTCTCATATCATTCCCTATAGACAAAATGCAGAACAGTTAGTTTGAGATTGGACTTTTAAAAAAAAAGCAAAACCAAGCTGGATCTAGTCTCAGGACTCACTTTAAAGGCAAGATACAGATAGGTTAAGAGTAAAAGGATAGATTAGTACATAGCCTGCAAATCCTAACCAAAAGAAATATGAAGTGCCTATATTAATATTAGACAAAAGAGACTTCAGAACAAGGACTGTTACTAGAAATAAATATAATCTTGACTAAATGTGGTTACCAGAGGAATGGAGGTCAATTTAAAATGAGTCATTGTAATTCGCTATGTGAATAGACCAAAAACAAACCATATGATCATCTCAATTGATCCAGAGAAAGCGTTTGATAAAAATCCAGTATCCATTTCAGATAAAAATTCTCAGCAAACTAGGAGTAGAAGAGAGCACCTTCGATCTGATAATGTGCATATATGAAAAATGTACAGCTGATTATGCTTAATCATGAAAGACTAAACACTTCCCCACTAAGATCGGGAACAAGACAGTTATGTTTGCTCACACCAACTTCTATTCAGCATTATCCTAGACAGTACAATAGGGCAAGAAAAGTGGGTAAAGACATACCAGTTGGAAAGGAAGAAGGAAAGCTGTCTGTATTCTCAGACATGATACATATGTACTCAGATCGATCTACATAGATATATAGACAGAAAATCCTAAGGAATCTCCAAAAAAACTTTTAAAAACTAATAATTGAATTTAGCAAGGTCATAGGATACAAGATCAGTTTATAGAAATTAATTATATTTCTAGTAATGACCAATTGGAACTTGAAATTTATAAAAATTACAACTACAATAACATCAAAAATCTGAAATACCTTCCAACAAATTTAACAAAACGTGTACAAAACGTGTGCGCTAAAATCTACAAAACAAAATACTAAGAGAATTTTATAAAGACCCAATAAATGGAAAGATATACCACGTTCATCAGTCTGAAGATATTGTTAAGATGTCAATTCTCAGTAATTCTGTAGCTTTAGTGCAATCCTAATCAACATCCTGAAGGCTTTTTTGACCAAATGGACAAGCTGGCCCTAAGGTATGTATAGAAATATGAAGAAGCTGGAGTAACGAAAACAATTTCAAAAAAGAAAAAAATCTAGCACTTATCCTACCTGGCTTAAAGACTCATGATAAAGCTACAGTAATCAAGACAGTGTGCTATTGGTATAAGGATAGACATGTAAATCCAAATATTAGAATAGAAAGTCCAGAAATAGAGCCCCTCATAGAATGGCTTGATTTTCACCAAAAGTACTGAAGAAATACAATGGGCAATTTGATAGTTTTTCAACACATGGTGCTGGAACAAATGGATATCCACATGTGAGAAAAACAAATACCTAACACAATACACAGAAATTAACTTGAAATGGATCATAGATCTACATGTAATAGCTAAAAATATAAGATTTCTAGAAGGAAAAGCACAGAAGGAAATATTTGTGACCTTGGGTTAGAGAGAGGTTTGGAAAGGCACAAAACCCAGGAACTATAAAAGAAAAACTTGGTAAATTTGATGTCATCAAAATTAAAAACTTTCTCTCTTCAAAAGGCACTATTAAGAAAATAAAAGGCAAGCTTCAGACTTGAGGAAATGTTTTCAAACTTCTGTTTGATAATGGGTTTATATTCAGAATATATAAAGAACTCATAACTCAGTAATAAAAAGACAAACCTAATTTTTAAATTAGGGAAAAGATTTGAATAAGCACATTACTAAAGATATGTAAGTGGCAAATAAGACATAAAAAGAATTTCAGCATCTTTATTCATTAGAGAAATGCAAATTAAAATCATAATTACTATGACTACACATCCACTACAATGGCTAGAACTTAACAGACTGAAAATACCAAGTGTTAATGAGGATATGGAGCAAATGGAACTTGGATTCATTGTTGGTGGAAATGCAAATTTATATAGTTACTTTGGAAAACAGTTTGGCAGTTTCTTGTAAAATTAAACACACAGTTACTATATGATCCAGCAATCCTACTCCTAGATATTGGCCCAAGGGAAGTGAAAAACATGTCTACACAAAGATTTGTGCTCAAATGTTTGTAACAGTTTTATTCAAAATAGCTAAAAATTTGGAAAGAACCCAAATCAATATACAAGTTGCATGTATCCATACAATTAAATACTGCTCAGAAATAAGAAAGAACACACTGCTAATATATGCAACCACGTCATTCTCAAAGGGATTATGCTGAGTGAAAGGATCCAGACACAACGAAGACTGGACTACATTATATTATTCCATTGATATGAAACTCCAGAAAAGTCAAATCTAATCGATAGTGATGCAGAGCAGATTGATGGGTGGCAGGGCTGGGACCTGAGGGGAGGAATTGACTGCAATGGGAATTTTTAGGAGTGATAAAAATGATCAATATCATGATTCTGGTGGTAGTTCCATGATTGTATACATTTGTCCAGAGCTCATAGAATTGTGTACATAAAATTAAATTGTGCCTCATAAATAAACTGATTGAAAGTGATGATGATGAGGGGCTGGCCCCGTGGCCGAGTGGTTAAGTTCGCGCGCTCTGCTGCAGGCGGCCCAGTGTTTCATTGGTTCGAATCCTGGGCGCGGACGTGGCACTGCTCATCAAACCACACTGAGGCAGCGTCCCACATGCCACAACTAGAAGGACCCACAACGAAGAATATATAACTATGTACTGGGGGGCTTTGGGGAGAAAAAGGAAAAAAATAAAATCTTAAAAAAAAAATAAGTGATGATGATGATAATGGTCATGGTAGTGGTAGTGGTGGCATCAGCTTCTAGGTACAGATTGAAGAAATGTCCACCATCTCTGCATTTGTTTTTTCTAGAAAACAGGAAATCCACTGACCACAGTGTACCTCAGGGAATTTGATGGGCTTATTTCTTTCCACTTTGTTGGGGAGCTTGAGCTAAAGAACCTTAGCAAGATTTCTGATAATAGAAGCTCTCTTCAGGATGTGGCTTTGGGTCTCCCAATGTCTACATCTAAATTGATAAGGCCAACAAATAAGTGTTGACCAGTGGTCGCTACACCTTGTGAACATGTCTCAGACTTGGAACACGGTGAGTTACATGATCAGTAGTAGATCAGTGACCCTGTGACCTCAGGTTTTGTGTAAAGAGCATAAATTATAGAACCAAGTACACCTGAGTTTGAATTTAATTTCTATATTAGATAAATATCTATGTCTTGATTTCTTCTTTTGTAAAACAGAGATTTCCCCCTTAAAAATTTTATGGCATATAATAGATGGTATATGATATATGGGAAGGGTTAACTGTTCAAATAAATTTTGGAAACACTGGAATAATCAAAGTTTAAAAGGGGTTGTTATCCTAGAACTTCTTAAAGCCTTTCATTGAATTTCCAAGAAGGCAGAAGTGAGCATCCTCTATTAGTACTCTCTTGGTTCCACATAACAGAAACTGATCTTGAATTCATTGAGGCAAAGGGAGGAGTTAATTAGAAATCCCCTGTAAGCGTAGGAAGGGCATCAGGCTCCAGGAATTAGGGTGCTATCAGGACTCTCTCTGTGTCTCTCTTTTACGTTTTTCTCTGTATGTCACCTTTATTCTGACTAGTTTCCTTTCCACCACAGGAAATTCAAACGCCAGGACTGCCTGCCCCTCATGCTTTAGCCACTAGAAAAGGATTGAGACTTCTCTCTGGTTCCAAGTTCAGTAATCAGTAATCTTAAGGAAGAGTTCCGATTCATTCAGCTTGAACCAAGTGCCTTTCCCTGAATCAGCCAATCTTGGTACCTTGTGATTGACTCGACTTGGGTTAAAATGCCCATCCCTGGGCCAGTCAGTGGGAGTGGAGGGGTGGCCTATAAAAGAGCATTCCAGCCCCCATTTAAACCACCTTATTAGTATAAAGTGAAGGAACATTTTTCAAAATGGAGTGCGGGTTTGTTGAGACCTAAGGTTTGTTCAGACCTAAGCCTACACTTGGCTACCCACATACATACGTGGAGCACACACAGTCACGTGCACATACTTGTGTGCAGAACACGATGTCAGAATTGCTCCTACCATCAATAGATAGGTATATGATAAATCAAATACAGTCAAGTGATTCAGCAAGGTGCCTATCTGACCCTCAAGAGGTCTTTGTTCATCGGCCTCAGAAAAAAGATGTTTTAATGAAGCCACATCTGACCTTCTGCTTTCCAAGTGATGAGCTAGACTCTCTCTTGTGGCACCTTACTAAAGCTCAAAGAAGTAATTGATATATTCTCTGATCGTAAATTGTTTTCCCTGGGTGAAGGATGCTGCCTCCAAGGAAGATAGGGATGAACAAATCATGTTAATGAAGGAGGCGTATTGAGAGCTGGTTAGGAAAGAAACCAGGAAGTCTGATGTGGTCTGAGGTGTCCATGAGAAGTTGATATGAGTAGAATCATCTGGTGGGAAAGGCAAGTTCAACAATGATACTGGGTTTGGGGTGGTTAGATACACAGGAGTCATCCTCCACACCCCCGACATCTAATCCCTCACCAGATGCTGTCTGTTTTACCTCCTAAATATTTCTTGAATCAGAGCACTTTTTTCCATATCCAGCATCAATACCCAAGTCTAAAGCTACTATCATCTCTCCCCTTGACTCTAGATATGTTCTCATCTACTCTCATCTCTCTTGTCCAACCCGTCCCCACACCATAGTGAGTGATCTTGCCAAACTAAGATCCTATCTCTTTCAAGTTTGAAGGCCTCCGATGTTTTTCCACTGCTTCTATGATGAAAATTAAAATCCTGAGCATGCCTACAAAGCCCGTGCCCCAGGATGTGTCCCAACCTACCTCTCTTGTCTCCTCTCATAAAACCCTCCTGCTTGATCTCAGCAACCCAGCTACACTGGCCTTCAGGGATCTGCCTCATTGCCCTCCACCCCAGGGCCTTTGTACATGCTCCTCTCTCTGCTGGAGTATTCTCCTTATATAGTTAATCATGTTCAGTTCTTCAGAATAGAGCTTGAGCACTGCTTCCTTGGAGAACATCCTCTTGGATTCCTTGGTAAATCATTGTTTTAGGACTGTGAATTTCCTTCTGACCACCTCACTCAGTTTGTAGTCATGCCCTCACTGATGTGGAAATGCTGGCTGGACTGTCAGCTCTATGAGGACAGAGACCACCTTCATTTAACTTACTGCTACCAGCACGTAGAAGATACTCAGTAAATATTTGCTGAACATGTAGTTGGAGGGAGGGAGACAGCCATTTCCTGAAAGAAAGTGTAAAGGTAAGACTGGGATTGTAGTTTTGCTTTATTTTATTTTTAAAGGAAAGAAAACACTTTAAAAAAAATATGTAAGTATTCTCAAATTATTTGGTTCTGGAATAATCTGAAGACCTTTCTCACTGGATGGGGAAGCCAGATTGAACAAAGAGGAGGAACAGCTTTGGCGTCACCAGATGTAGTTCAAGTTGGGGCTAAGAGGTAGAAGTTCAGGTTAGAGGAGCAAGTAGAGAGAAGTGCCCTGGGAGTTTTGGCAGTCCAGACATTGCTCCTTTCTCTGATAAATTGAATTTCTGCAGCCTGGGGAAGCAGGACTCATGCTAAAGAGGGTCTGCTATGCGTGATCAGATTCTAGACCTTGGAGAATAAGAGGGGAACGGTGGGGCACCAGAAATAAAATTAAGAAACAAACAAAGGGTGCATTTATTTAACTGAAGTTTTTTTGAAGAACCTTGAAAACCACAGGAGCTCCTCAAGATGTTTATGTAATTGAGTACAATTTATCCGGAATTGAATAATAATCAAAACATTTTTTATTTAAGTGCATCTGGAGGCATATGAAATTGCTCTCTTGATGGGGGCCTATGCTTGATGGTGTCCTTGGTGTTTTGTCCTCGGGCTGCAGACTGGAAATGTGTTTCAGAGAGCAGACATGGAGCACAAAATATTAAATGAACTTCACTGTCTTCAAAGTGCCCAACAGTGTAACATCCTCCTTGTTTGGCAAGGAAAAGGCTCAACATTTGGAAACTCAGCAGTGCGTTAAGTATTTTAATAATCATTGTTGACACACAAAGCATATGGCCTTTCAGAACTCACTGGATCAAGTGTTGAAGTCTTCTTCTAGGTTTCTAAAATTACTTTACAAAATTCAAGCACAATTAAATTAGGGCACATTTCAAAGTATATTAATTCTTGAGCTTTGTGTTACAAGCAAGTGAAATAAGTTTTCTCCTAGGATAAAAGAATATCCATGAGTAACTAAGTATGCTAATATAAAGGAAAAAACAAAATTCACATCCCGGCAAAAAAATTAATTTGCATTTAATTAGAAAATCTAGAACTTCCCCATAAGCCAGTCTTGTGGATACCTTGTATTTCCTATGTACTCCTTTTCACACTGAGACCCACCTCAGATATCCTCCTATCTCAGAAGCCTTCATTGTCCACCTCCTTACTGTGTGTATCAGTTATCTATGGCCACAATAATGCTGTGAAATAAGCAGCTCTAACACTCAGTGACTTAAAACAATAAGCATTTCTTCTTGCTCTTATGTCAGTGGGTTAACAGAGCAATTCTGGTCTCTGCTGGGCTCACCCATGAGTCTGCGTAGCTGGGAGGGGCTCTGCTGATCATGGCTGGTCTCTCTCACGTGTCTGGGGGTCATCTGGCCAAAGGCTGATCTATTGGGACAACCGGGCTCTCCTTCTCATGTCTCTTGCATGCACAAGCCTCTCCTACCCCTCCAGCTGGCAGCCCAGGCATGTTGTCAGGTTGGCCTGGGCATATTCTCATGGCCATCTCGGAGCAGCAAGAGAGGAAGTGGAAGCATGCTGGCATTTTTTCTCAAGCTTGCGGTTTCGTCACATTTGTTAACATTCACTTTGACCAAAGCAAGTCACATGGCCAAAGCCCAGAGTCAGAGTGGGAGGAGGCTAGTACAAAGTTACAGGGCAAAGGGTGGGGATATTGGGAGGGGCCAGTAGTTGGGCCTTTCCTATCATCCACCTGCACCCCTGCCCTACCCCACCCCCAGCATTAATCACTCCCTTATCTGTGCTACCTCTGTTCCTCACTCTTAGTTCTACTGTTGTACTTTTCCCATTGTATTATAATATAGTTGCCAACTGGTCAGTCTTCTCTAAAGGATTAGAGGGTCTTTATGCATATGTGCATTCATTCACAAGTATTTATTGACCACCTGCTTTGTGTCTTATTCCTTTACAGATACCCCAGTGCCTAGCACTGGTCCTGACACATGATAGGCGCTCACTAAGTATGTGTTGAATGAATGCATATGGGGAATCCCACAGCCATATTAATCGCCTTCTCCTTCAGAAGAAAAGGGTGAGGACAGATGCCTCTCAGGATCCCAGTTGAAGAGGTCTTCCTGGCCCAAGCAACTGATGAACCAATGGGGACCAGCAGTGAGGATCTCAGCTGCTTAAACATCTTTCCCTCCACACTCTCCCACTGCTCCCCTCTGGAACTCAGGTTTTCTTTTTTGTGTCTCCATAGTCCTCTCAAAAGAAAATCAGTGATACTTAACTCATCCGAAACTCTTTACAGTCTGAGCTCCCAAGTAGCTTTAGCTAGAGTCTCTCCACTCTGCAGTGGGGAATGATCGAGCTCCAGGATTTATCTAAGCTCATGATGTGGTCAGTTTGAGAGGAGCTAGATGATGTCCATCCTCTGGTTTTCCTGGTTCTGTGGACCAAGAATACGGAGGAATTCTTAGGAAATGTTTTATACAGCTATAAACACAAGACCCTATTCGTAGAGGGTATTAATTCTGTCGCTGTGGTGTTAAAGTGTACTGCCTCATTATTTTCCAATTCCATAGAATCTACCAGGAAAACTTCTTTTTCTGGGGAGAAGCATAATTTTGAGCTTTTTGATTTTCCAGTGAGCAGTAAGTTGCTTCAGCAGCAGGATAGCAGGACTTTGGAGTCAGGCAGGCTAAACCAGAATGCCAGCTCTATGAATTGGTTACCTCCCTAGATGAAGCCTCTTACCCTCAGCAGTCAGATTGGGTAATAGCAGAGGCTAAGAGAGAATAACGCTGGCATGTGGTGAGTGAATTGTATTAATGGTTCAATTGTATAAGTTGTGTCTATTGTGAATTGTATCTATTGTTAAATTGTTTCCATTGTTAAATTGTTGCAAATGGTATCAATTATTATTATTATATAATACCCTATAATTTTATAAGCTGTGAATATAAATTAATATTATTAGTGGTAAAAATTAAGATATTTTATATCAACTAATTTTCATGCTTCTTTTTATTAGAAAATAAAATCATCACTTCTAAAACTACTTTAAAGGTTATACTTTAAAATAGCCCTCAGGTACTTTACCTTTTGAAATGGCCTGGAAAATTTCTTCATCCAGTCACCAAATATTTATTCAGCACCTGCTTTGTATCAGGTTGCCAGGTACCGATCATATAATGCTGATCAAGGTAGACATCGTCCTTACCCCCCCTGGTGTCCTGTGATAACAGAACTATCGTTAATGAGTCAGCATTACTCTCAACTCAGTTACCTATCTGGTAACTAGAATTGCATGAGTTACCTGAGATAAGTTAATATTTGGTTAGTTTTCCCTGGTTAAAATATGATGCTGTGATGCTTCAGATTGGAGGAAGGAGAAATTTCGACTTCACCATTTCTAATGTAGCTGTATTAAATTTTATCATCAAATAATGCATAGAATAGATATTTCTGAGTCTTTTCTTGACTTCACTCCATCCCTGAATTACTCTATGGCTCAGGGATGGATGAAAGATTACTTGTGTACATACTCAATAACAAAAAGTTGAAAGTTTATTAGTGGGGATAGGTTTTTAAGCTGTGTCACAATTCCCTTATGTGGTACCCTAGACTGGATCTTGGAACAGAAAAAAGAACATTAGTGGAAAAGCTGATGAAATCCAAACAATGTCTGTTGTTTAGATAATAGGATTGTATCAGTGTTAATTTCTTATTTTTCACAAAGGTACTGTGTTATGTAAGGTGTTAACATTAGGGGAAGTGGAATGAAGAGTATACAGATAGTCAGCTTCAAAAAACTATAGGAAGACAAAAGGGCAAAGTTAGTCCCTTGCCACCCTGCATGTTTCCAGACTTCTCCCCACCGTGGTTAGTGGGAGGAAAGGAATTTTAACATTTGACTAAGAAAAATGTAGTTAGGATGGTAAGTGTGTTGTAAGATCATGATATGCAGTATTGTCATTTAGGTCCTTTGGAGGTGAACAAGGGATGGTGTAGGATCTTCTCACTTGTCTGGAGTTTTCAAAGGTGTTTTCTTATATGAAAGCAAGAAACCCACCTGTTGGTCTTTTCTCACTGGCAATTTTTAGCTACTTAAGAGTTTGAGTGGTTCAGAGATTCCCTTTTGCTTTCATAGGTACAAACACAGGTACGCCTTGCCAAAAAAAGCTTTGACAAATTGAAGATGGATGTGTGTCAAAAAGTGGATCTTCTTGGAGCAAGCAGATGCAATCTCTTATCTCATATGCTAGCAACATACCAGGTAACAAAGCGATGTTTGTTACAAGGAACCAAGAATGTTAATGACATTTAGATAACAGAAAAATGGTGTTTGAGCTAAAAGTATGGCGTATGCATTATTTATGAAGTTAGGAATGCCTTTCTCATAATTTTCTTCCCGCATCTCTTCCTTCTAGTAGGCTAGAGTTTAATCAACCCGAATATTAGGTATGCCCTGTACACCCACTCTAGTATCCCACTTCCCTGCAGTCACTGCGGTGGTTCCTTCTGCCTCTTCGAGTGCCTTTCCTCTGTCTGAGGCTGTCCAAATTCCACTGTTTGATGTACCAGAATGAGTGTCACAGTCTTCAGAAAGCCTCCTCTGAACTCACTTAGCACGGTTGCCTGTACTTCTCCTGGCACAGTGTCACTCACTCATCAGGTTGTCCTAATTTAGTGAACTTGTGTTTGTCTCCTCATAGCCTCTGAGTCCCTTCAGGCTGGCAGTGTCTCCATCCACAGTACTATTGAGCACCAACTGAGTGTGGGAGGCCAAACTCCGGGTGTGATAAAGAATATAAAAATTAATAAACCCAGATTCCCTGTCTTCAAGAAACTTCAAATTTAGGAAGGAAGTCAGAGACAGTAAACTCTGGCTCTATTTTCCATACTTCAAGGACGGAACAGGGTGTGCGAAGGGAAATAAATTCTACATATTTCAATGAGGGTTTGAAGAGGGAGAAACTGAATCAGTTGAGAGATCACAAAAGTAGATTGTTAATGATTAGCCCGGGGTTCTGGAGGGTGGATCAGATGGGACAAGAACAAAGAGAATGGAGAGGAGAATGTTCCAGGTGGAGGAGCAGCATAAGCCCTGGGAGTCCGTGTTTAGGGGAACCGGGAGGCGTTTAGTTTGGCTGAGATACGGAGTATCAGTAGGGGGCATAATGGGAAACAAGGCTGCAGAGATAAGTTGAGATCATATTTTGGAGGACCTTGAAAGCCACAGACGGGCACACTTCTCTGGGGCCTGTGACTAAAATTGGGCATTCAGAACATTAATAGCTTCACTGTCTTTCTTTACAGACCACTCTGCTTCATTTTTGGGAGAAAACTTCTCACACTATGGCAGCCATCCATGAGAGCTTCAAAGGTTATCAGCCATATGAATTCACTATGTTAAAGGTATGAAAGCAAAAGAGGCCATTAGAAAATCTTAGGAAAAGTCCAGCTTTGTTTATATCACAAACAATGTCCATTGCAGCAAGCATCATTATTCCAACAGACTCCAGATGTCAAGGAGAGAACTATGCCCCCAGTAGAGTGTTTTTTACTGCATCAGTATTCAATACAAGGATAAGCCACCGTAATCCAAAACACAGGTTGAACCTTAGGATACATGTTACTGGGAGATGAATTGTGGTGGACTCCGGCCTAATGACTGGTCCCGCTCCTTTAAAATCCTTGTTTGACATTGCTAAAGACAAGATTGTGCAAGTCTGGTACACTCTGTTACTTTTTAATTATTAAATTCAAATATGCTTGTTTAAGAAGGTATTTTTCTTTCCTCCCTTACTTCTGACAAATATCATTTTATTCTGTGAGTACCATCCAATTACAATTGGATTTTTCCATAAGACTGTAACATTTTCTAATTGAAAAAGCAACATTAAACTCAGTGATTTCTCAACTCAAAAGAGATACATGCAAAATGTCTGATTCTCAGTATTTCCACTGAACGTGGAACCCTTCAGTCTGCCGCTTGCCAAGGGTGAGTGCATGTCGAAAGAAGGAAGTGCTTTGGGTTCCAAAAGGATTTTAAGAATGGTGAGAGAACACTGGGTGCTTTGTTGCCATATTCTTGTTGTTATGACTTTGAAAGGAAAAGGCCAGAAAAGAACTAAAGTTCACCTTGAAATTACCTTCCTTCCAATTTTTCAGTGTCTCATCACTTGCTTAACAAAACATTAAAAAGCCTCTTTTTTTTTTTTTTGCCTTAAAACACCTCTTTAATTTTGAGGTGTTTATAATGTCACTGCATCTATAAAAGTACTAAAACAGAAACTCTTTAAGATCCTGACCTTTTAGGGGCCGGCCCCATGGCCAAGTGGTTGAGTTCTCCTACTCCGCTTCAGAGGCCCAGGGTTTCACTGGTTTGGATCCTGGGCACAGACATGGCACCGCTTATCAAGCCATGCTGAGGCGGTGTCCCACATGCAACAACTAGAAGGACCTGAACTAGAATATACAACTACGTACTGGGGGGCTTTGGGGAGAAGAAGAAGAAAAGAAAGAAAGAAAAAAAAAAGATTGGCAACAGATGTTAGCTCAAGTGCCAATCTTAAAACAAAAGATCCTGACCTTTTAAATGAAGGTCCCAAGAGAAACCCAAGACGGTCCATCACCTTGTGATACACCTGACCTGAGTCCGTGGAGTTTGTTCTTCATAGTCCCTCTGTCAGCTGGTCACTTGCTCATTCATGGGTGCTTGCTGACATGCTGTACAGTAAATGGATTCAGAATGCTCTTTTCTGCCTTGTCAACCAGACTATAAACTTTTGAGGGGATGCCTTTTATTTCTTGTGTATCCTCCTTTGTCCAGCCAAATGCTTAGCACACTGTGAACCTGCAGCCTTCCTCCTCATGGCAGCTTTGTTAATGTGTCGGTAAGGACTGCATTCTTTCCTGTGATCTACTGCTGCTTTCAGCACCCGAGGAAGCAGCGATCCTGACCAAGGCAACCTGATTAAAATTGTTGCAATTCACAGTATTCACCTTTCTTACACAGGCCTGAGCAGAATCCCATGGATTATTCTTTGATAAGGCAGAAAGTTTTAGGTTTTAGGGCATGAATGTACATCAGATTTTTTTAATAATACATACAATTTTGAAGGTTGTCTTTTGAAAGACACTATATATAACACAAATCGGCCAGGTGGAAGATGAAATGATGCCTACCCCAAATCCAGTTTAAAAGAAGTTGAGGATTGAGTTAATTGCTTATAAAGTACAATGTGAAATTGAGGTTGTGTCACAAACGTGGAGGCATCCTTATGTGGATCCCTGGCCTCCTGTGCTGAGGAAAATATGGCTCCTTAATTTTTGCCATGATATTTATCCTGCCAAGAGGATCAACCTGATTATGTTAGAGGATTTCTGGGCTGAAAATTTAGTGAAAGTTTGATGGCAATGGTTCAGGATATAATTAAAAATATTTTGGGCAGATGACTATCCATTGACTTTTACATCCCCAGAGCCTCCTTGAAATTATGGTTTAAGTAACAGTTTATGGTTTAATTATAATATAAACTCAGTAGGAGTAATACATCTGTTAAGGTGTAATATGATTATAGTAATATTAAGAATGTTATGTGTCCAGAAATCAACCAAATAAGCAATGCTTTATGACCTCTCTAGAATGCCATTCATCTAGGCTTTCAATGATGACATGTTGTGTTAGAATCTCAAGCTAGCAGCTAATTATGTTCTTTATATAGACTCAAACCTATGTAATAGAATCCTGTTATTACAGCTCATCATTGCATAGATAGAGGCACGTTGTGTATTGTGTGCCACGAAAGATGAAAATGAACAGCATTAATACCTTATGTGTCACTGTCAAGCGTGAGGATTTTACCAGACTTACCAATCTCTGGCACTATTTTTTTTTTAAAATACATACCTTGTATTTAAAAGATTTTGATTTAATCAAGTCATCTTTCAACATATAGAATTTTCTTCTGAATGGCACTGTATATTATTGATAATGGATATTTTGAAATTTAGCTAAATAGTTTCACGATTTATTTGTTCTCTGGATTTACCTAAGCAAGTAGCCCCTGAAATGCCTTTTGGGACTCTGGCTGGAAAGAAAACATTGTGCTTGGAGAGGTTTGCTGAGCTCTGTTAATGAAAAGCAACCCATTTGTTTTCTTTGCTGCAGGGTGTTTTCTGAGTGTGTTGGTAATTGTGCCATTGCAGCTGTATTTCCTGACTGTTAGTTTTATGCTTGATGAAGGATGATAATTAATGTATTAAACACTTGGTGCATCCTGTTTGGAGGCAAGAGTCTTTTGCTGCAGAATTACAGGGCTATAACTCATGCCCCAGAAGTTCAAGTTTTATTTCTAATGAAGCTTTCTCTAGAAAATACTTCTAGTTCTTTTCCAAAATAATTTTATTATACAAGTGAGTTGAGTCTCCACCTCTTACAACTTGAAAAATATCCAAGTGACTATTTTGACATTTTGTGAATATTTTGTGGTCGTGTTTTATGTAACAGCTATTGCTTTTTGACTCAGGCCCGATAGGATTCTATTGGTTCTACTTTCATTGACATGTTCCTTCATCATTTAATTTTATGATAACTAGATTTTTTTGCAGCATTTTAACTTTATGGAAAATTTAGCATTGAAATTTGATTATTACAAAATGTTTTAATCTAATAATTGTAACACAGCTCAAATTTAAAGTGGAGGGACTTTTAAGTGGTTTCCAGTAAAAGAAGTACTGTGCTAATCTTGTATTTTCAAACAATAAATATGTATTGATTCATTAAAATGCTACTAAATGTATGTACTTTGCATGAGTTATCGTTAATGTGTTAATTTTATACTGATTCCAAATCATCTGGGAATGTCTTTCACATGGTAGAAATTATCAGGTCATGGGGATAGGAATGGAATGTTACTAGCTGTATCTTGAAAGCACTGTCACTTTTTTAGAGAAAGTAATTTAGGGTAAGAGTTTAAAGCATTTTTTAAAAAAACTAAATGAAATGCTGTCAGTAGGAAAGCAGTACCCCATCTTAAATTACCAACCCTCAGATGTGGTCATGTTTGTTTCATCCTTCCAGGATGTCATTTACTTACACATTTCCCCACACATCCAGAGCAAGCATCAGGGGGAAAGAAAAGCCCTCAGGAGTCAAGTGGCTTTTCCATGGAAAATCTAAAATTCTACTTGTTCTATTTGTACTGATGGCCTTTTCTCCCCCTATCTGGTATGCTGGTATGTGGGTTGAGTGGGATGTCTTTATAGAGAATTGAGCATTGGGCCCTTCGATAGAGTAGACACACTCACTGGGAGCTGGTTGAGGGGAAGCATGTCCTTCTGCATTTGTATTTGTAAAGAGATCTGAGTGGCTATATTTAATGCAAATGGTAGGTAGCAAAGTGTATTCCTGTGACATGTCCCATTCTAGTGTTTTCAGAAGGAATGCCAGGTTTTTGACTCTAGATAAATGATAAAGCGGAGTATGTGAGAACACAGGCCCTGGAGCCAGCCAGACCCGGCTTTCAGTTCAGCTCTGCCACTTTCCAGCTGTGTTGGTGGCGGTGGTGATGGTGGTTGAGATGGCGGTGGTGTAGAGAGAGTGGCAGCTATGGTGATGGCAGCATGTGGCAGCAGTACTCCCCCGAGGTGGGGGTAATAGGGATGGACTTATCAAGAATTCTGGCATTGGTCCAGACGACAGCCATTGGCAGTATCAGTGCAGAAGAGTTTGTTGAGGTTGTCAGGTTCCATGGCCCAGCTTAAGTTACTTTATTACTCACCATTTTCACCCTAGATTATAAGTTTAGCAGTGAGTGTCCCAGGCAGGGCTGTGAATGGCCGTGGGATAGGAGGTCTTGCAACTTTGCCCAGGGTAACCCAGCCCACTCCCTCCCTGACTCCCACAGGTGCTCTGGCAGCTGCATCCCCAAACGTGCCCTTGAGCCCTGCAGGCCCTGTCTAGGCTCCTGTGATTCCCACCAGGGCTAGGAGAGGGCTGGGCAGGCCTGAAGCCAGAAAGGCAGGAGGGCTTCCCACCCCCGCCTCAGGCCTAATTCTAAACATGCAGTTTGACTTCGCAACTGGCTCTTCATCTGTGCCCAGATTTTAACTCCAAGGAGACCTGAATTTGCTCTCTGAACATGGTGAAAAATAACCATTGGAACAGATGAGCCAGTGTTCCCTCCTTTCTCTCCCAGGGTCTAGGACTTAGCACAGTTATATGGGACATCATTCTGGAGACCAAAATGCTTTTAGCTTTCACAATTCAAAAAACATCCTTTTCTAAATTTTGTTTTTCTCAAATTCGTATGCCTAACAGCCTTCTTCCACCCACCTCCACATTTCTCAGTTAATCACTCGAACATTTACCGACAAGCCACATGGCTCTGTAGTTACTTGCTTTGAAAATAAAGCCATAATAGTTTTTATGAAAATTGAGTAAATATCTCTGCAATGCTATTTTAGTTGCCAGTCCCAACATGGCAATTACTCGTGGCCGGCTTCCAGAATATCCTCGTAGACTTTCAAGTTTTCTCTCAGTGTCATTACTTTACACAGCATTTAGCACAATGATTTTTTTTTCCCAGGCTGCTCCAGGCCAGATCCTTGCAAACAGCAGATTGGGATGCATCCAGGTCACTGGGAGAGGAGGGGGTAGGGGGACTGACCATGGCCACCATTGAAATCTGAGGTGGATAAGCTGGAGTGTGGCTAAGCATCAGTTCATCCATCCCTTATGACGACTGGCGTTTGTTCTTCCAGGCAGCTGGTGGCTCAGGCCCTCCTCACAACAGTGAGGTTCTTCTCTATCTCCCACTTCTCATTCCCTAACCTTGAGGGGAAAGGAAAAAGTGTTATCATTGTGTGGGTAGTTACTTTATGCCAGGCACTCTGTGAAGGGTGGGGTGAAATAATGTCTAGGAGAGTTCATCCTGGTTTGCGTGACTCTAATGTGCCAAGATTGGGGATTATACCTAATAATGCTGCTGGGTTCAGCATTTACGTAAAGAAAGTGCATACATTTTAGGTAATCCTCAAAATAACCTTGGGAAGTTGAATATTCTTGTTCTTGTTCCCTTGTTTCAAATAAGGAAATTGAAGCTCAGCAAGGTCTAGTAATTTGCCACGTGCCCAGTACGCAGTAGATCTGAGAATGGGGATGCCCATGCTTTTTCCACCCTGCCATGTGGCACTTCTTCCAGGTGGCACTTCTGGCCGTGAGGCAGAAGGGCAGGAGAAAGCAGAAGTGCCACCTTTAAAAAGTATAGCTGCAAACCTTCAATTAAAAGTGACAGTTTGATATGTTTGCTTGTAGGCAAAAAACGTCATTTATATATGTCAGCCCCTCAGATACTTGGGAAACTATGATCCTTGTTTTCGAATTTGGAATTAAATCTTGTCAATCTCCTTGGCATTTTATATGAAGGAGGAGTTCAGTAAATGTTCTTGGCTTGGCTATTGAATACTATTTCTCAACTAGTTGTAGAATTTTAAAGACCTGCATTTAACTGTTGCTTCTACCTGGTAGTGGTTGAATGGCCTTCAGCAGGTTACTCCACCTCTCTGAGTCTCCATTTCCATGTCAGGACATCAGGAATACAAAGTTTATCTGGGTTTGGTGAGGTGTGTAAAACATGGAATGCAGCACCTCACACAAGATGAGTCCTTAAAACATCTTTTTCCGTGTAGATCTTTAAAAGTTGTTGATAAGAAAGCACGTTTTGATTGCTCGCTGTGAGCTTGGTACTATCAGAAGGATTATCTCAGTTAATCTTCACAAAGTCCCAAGAAAGGTGTACTTGTCATTAGCTTCATGGTCCTGATGGGTAAACAGAGGCCCCCAAGGGTTGAAGACCCTTTTCCTTGTCACAGCACTACTTGATCTATTTCCAAAGTCACTCTCTTCCAAGGACACTAAGATGCCTTCCCAGTACCAATTTTCCATTTTATTTTAAAGAATAAGATTACATATCTTGTTTATGATTGTGTTTTTCTCTAATTTTACTCTTTAACTTTTTTGTTCTAGAGTACAGTTCAAGACTACCTTCTGGTCCTAGATTAGTAGTGTTCCTCATGTAGTGTCTGTACAAATGTATACCTGCGTGGGCGGGGAGGACACACGTGCTGAATGGCCATGAATTGCGTGGCTCCTGCACATTATTATGGCCTCTGCTTTTTATTCCTCATGTGCTACCAATTATGTAAACACAAACATGCACACACCCAACTGAGTTCAGCATCTTTTAACCATGCCTCACTATTTTGAGCACTTTTGTTTCCTTTTATAGACAATTATTTGGCACCTTCATAGATGTACAGTGTAATTAATGGGAAGTAGCATAAGAAAATTAATTGTCACAGTTAAAGATTAGAGAAAATGTTACCCGCTTGTCAAAGTTAAACATTAAGTTTAGGTCGTTGTGTTAGGGCTGGCTGCTGGCCTTCTGCCGTTGGAATTTGTTTTGCTGAGTAGTTTTGCTTTCATTCAGATGAATGTTGCTGCTGCTTTTATTTTCCTAATACAGGAAGTAGTAACTCCCATTATTATATTAAGCTGTTTCCTTTCTAAGACACTTTTGCAAGCTTGGTCTGCGCATTTCCTCTGTCACGCTGATCTTATATATTGTGTGTGTGCTTCCTGAAACCATTTAAGCATTGATGGAAACTATTAGCATGTCAGTGCAGCCTTAGCAGAGAGAGGTTACTTAGTCTAAAAACATTCTTTCCGCCACAGAGAACGTTTCAGTCTTATATGATGCTGTATTGCTGCTAATACCTCGTGATTTTCATGAACAATTTTAATGAAAGATCTCGTTGGTTTGGGGTTTAGAAACAGAATGCTTTGACGTTTCATTTCTGGAAATAGATTTGAATGTGGCTTCCATCAGCCGGGGATTCCTAATAGTTCCATCTGATGGCTGCCTTGTCTGGATAGCCAGTCAGGCCTCTTGGATCCGTTTTGCCTGAGCAGGTGTTCATGTCCACAGAAAATGCTATCACCTCTGACTTTTACAGATGCTACAGAGTTAAGCATTTTCAGCTGAATTGTGGACTTTAAAATAATCTAAAGAATTCACCTCCACCTCAGCCCTCAGCTGGACCTTCTCATCAAACCTTGGGGAGAGCAGTGGTCCACCATGGAGGACATCCTGTATCTGACAGTCGCACCCAGGAACTAATTTTGAGGGAGGAAAGGGGACATGATTTGTCATCCATGGTGCTTCAAAGTTCCTCTAAGCCCCTTTATATCTTCAATGTATACCATCTTTGTAAGAAACAGGTTCCATATGTGTTGTTGAAGTTCTTTTCCAAGCTCTATAGAGGAGTATTTAGCTTAGTTTGATGTAAAACTCTTTCTTGCTTCAAGAGATGCCCCTTGAAAATGTTCTAAAACTGATTGTGGTGATGGTTGTGCAACTCTGTGACTATATTAAAAACCACTGAGTTGTATACTTTAAATGGGTGAATTCTATGGTATATGAATTATATCTCAGTAAAGCTGATATGTGTATGTGTTAAACACACACACACGATTCCCCTTGGTACAAAATTCTAATATTTAATAAGCCCATGTGCTCAGTATTAATTTTGCTAGTGGTTTTAGAAACCTTTTCATATTATTCCCCAGAGCCTTTGAATTTCCTAGCTAAAGAGCTCTAAATTTTGCAGTTTAACCTTACATATGTTAGTTTATCAACCAGCAAGTACATATTTAGCACCTTTCTTGAGCGGCAACAGCCAAATTGTTATAGGGACAATGGTAATAGTGGGAAGAGAGGAGAAACTGTCACAGGAATTATTAATAATAAATTAAAGTAGCAATTGGAACTGCAGCCATTCTGTTGGTGAAGCACAATAGTGACTTAACTGTGATTGTGGTGACAGGGAGCCAACAATTGAGTCCCTGCTAATGGCTCAACAGGGGAAGGGGTTGAAAAGAAGGAGGGAGTGGTTTACATTACAAAGGGATTGTCTGAGAGCTGCTCAAGTGTGGTTATGAGAGGAGGTCAGGCTGGAGACAGAAGGGATGATAACCATGGAGCTGTCAAGGGCATCTCAGGGGCTTAGGCAAGTGCTGTGACAGCCAGACACGGCCGGCTGAGAGCAGACATGTCCTGGCCCTGCCTAGTGCTGATTGATAAAAAGGGAATGCAATGAGAAGATAATTGAGCAAACCAGGAGGCCTGCAGTAGTGTCACAGATCAAAAAATGAGTCTTGGAACCTCTGCTGAAAATACTCCTGGCTTCACTTTGACCGGGGTTGGACCACTCTTTGAAGAATGAAACTGCTGGAAGGGGTGTGTGTACGTGTGTGTGTGAGTAAAATGCTATGATTGGCAAATCTATTGAAAAGAGTAAGTCCTTGACATCTGTTGAACTCCTCCCTATGGTTGCACATTTCCAATGTACACACACACGCACACACATGTGCCCAGCTTTTACCAGATGCTTTGGGGGGGGGTGTGTGTGTGTATATATATATATATATATATATACACACACACAGAGAAAGACAGAGAGAGAACATCTAGACTACAGTGCATGTTCTAATTGCCTCATTTGTTCCACTACTGTGCCTTATAGCATTTCCCCCTCCAGCTAAGGATCATGGATTCCATTTAGTTGTCATACATTAGAGAGACAGAAAGAGCAAAAGAATATGATGAAACTAATGGGACAAGATGTTAAATATTGGTGAATGTGGGTAAAGGAATGTTCTGTTCTCCCTGTGTGACCCTTGCTGACCTCTTTATCCAGATCTCATAAGACTTGTACTCTTGCCCACTTCACTACAGCCCCAGTGGCATTCTTTTTGTTCCACAAACAAGCCAAGCTATTCCCACCTTTAGCCCTTTGCACTCGGGGCCCCCTCTTCTCCCTGGGCTGCGCGTGGCTGGCTCCTTCTTGTCATTTAGCTCTCAGTTGAAATATCATTTCCAAGAGAGGATATTCCTTCTAACTGAAGTAATGACCCAATCGCTTTCTATCCCCCTCTTTTAATTCTTTGCCTAGACCCATCACTAGCTGGTAATTTCATCTGTCTTGTTCACCAATATATCCCCAGCACCCGAAACAGCACCTGGCACTTGGTAGGTGCTCAAAAACTAATTGTTGCCTGAGTGTAACAGAAATAGGGAGTCATTAAAAATTATGCAACGGCTTATAGATGTGGTTTATGCAAGAAAATGCTTCAGAACTCCAATCAGGGGACATATATTCAAAGAGAAAACCATGACCCTACGATTAGGATATTGGTAAATGAATATACATTTATATATTTTAATTCAATATTAAATGTTTAAAATACATAAAAAGTATTTTTTATATTCTTCACTCTAATCAACTATTTCGATCACGAAATACCTACACAAATTAAATTGGTTAAGAGGACATCTACTCTCTATAAAAATATGTGTATATATACAATGATTCCAGTTATATAACTAGGGTAGGTATGAAAAAAACAGAAAAGAAGTGTATGAAAATAATAACTCATTGTTTTAGGGAGATGGAATTAGGAGTAATTTTTCCTTTTTTTATTTACAAAACTTTCTACACGTGGTTCTATTATTTTTCTAATTTAAAAAATATTTTTAAGAGACAAGACTTAATAGAGAAGAGATATAGTCAAATATTTATAAAGCTGTAAATGCAGTTTGGAGACGGAAGGACTTTCTTGAATTTGGTGTGCTTAGTGAACGAAGCTTTACAGAAAATAGCGGTAACTGTGATCTGGGTTTTACAAAGACCGATGGGACTTTTGAGGATGCGCAGACAGATAGAGCTTTTCTCGTTCAAGAAGCAGAATGAACAAAGACAGGAAGGGAGCAACTGGCACGTCGGAGACTATGAGGAGACGGCCTAAGTGAATGGTTAGCGGGAATGATCTGGGAGAGTAAGATAGGATCATATTTTAGAAAATCTATAAAATCGGGCAGAGGGGGTTAGACTAGAAGTGGAAAGAAATAAGGAACTGTTATGGGTTCTTGAGAAAAAGGGTAACATGATAGCCTGGGTGTTTTAGGAAAATTATTCTGTGCGAGGAGTGAAACAGAGCTGGCAGTTCGGAGGGGTGACACCAGTGTCCATCTGGTGTCCATGGCAGACTTGAAAATCAATCGCAGCTCTGCTGGGACTTGGCCTCAGGACCATCCTCATCCAGCCTTCCAGTCAGCCGTCACTGATCAGTCAGAGTTGGTATATGAAGCTTAATTGCCTTCTTCTATCTGTGTGTCATACTAGAGATGTGAAAGATGGGAAGAAGGAAAAGAGGAGAAGAGACGTGACGGCCCAAAGGAGGGATTTTAATAGTTCTGAGAATATACGCAGGATAACTAACTTGAGATGTTTCTTCTATATTTGTAGGTTTGTATTTCAATTAGGGCCAGAAATAGAGATCTTTTTGTATAACTTGTTATTCAGTTGTTACAGAAATGTTTTGCTTTTTCAGGCTTTGTCACTGGTGTACAGTTTCTAGGCACTTGCGTTTTAAAAAGTCTTTTCTTAAATATTTAATAAATCTTGAGAACAGTAACTCCAAGAAATTATGTGCCATAAAAAGATTCTCACCCATTTTTAATCTACAAAGAGTGGGGTGCACCTGCTCTGTCCACTTGTGGGAGTTAACTTGTCAGAATATGTTAAGCCACTATTTTCGGTTAAAAAAAAGTTTTGTTTTCTCTTTTAAAAAATATGCTGTTTTTAGGTTGCAAAATAGCAAACAAAATTAAAAATAAAATGAAATTGTCTCATCTTTGGTGGAGAAAAAGCTCCTGCTCTGTCAGTGTGTGGGCTGCAAGCAGAACAGAATGTTTATCTTAGCTGCATGTTAAAGATGGAAAATAAAGTTAGCAATAGCCAAAAGGCTTTCTTTTGAATAACTTATCACAAAAGGGAAAACATAAATCTAGTGGCAAAACAACTCTCCTTTCTAGTCTAGTATTTCTTGGATGAGTCTGAGAACATATATAATTTCATTTCTGTCCACTTGATTGGTTCAGGGTAACCTCCCCCAACCTCTAATGCAACGTTTGGTTGCTGGGACCAGGGGCAGTTGTATTTTTTATTGAATGTCTTTCTTTATCTTTTCTTTTTTTTTCCTCCTTTTTCATGATCATGATCAAGAGTTTACAAGACCCTATGAAAAAACTGGTTGAGAAAGAAGAAAGGAAGAAGATCACCCAGCAGGAAAGCACAGAGCCCGTGGTGGAGGAGCCAAGTCAGTAAGTCGAGGCTACTTCTGTTGGCAAAATCTTTCTTCCTACCAGTGCGGGCAGCGCAGTCCTTACTGACCAAGTCTGTTGGGACCTGGGACACAGTGTAATTGCTTTACTTCCTCCCTTCTCAGAGTAGATGTATTAAAATTGAGGCCAAACTCCCCTCAAGCATATTCCTGCTAGGCCATGACTCACTCACCCCAATAAGGGACCCATTTCTGGGATCTTAGAAGAGGCACACTTGGGAGGAATTGACCGGGGCAAGGAAGGGCAAATGTCCCTAGTGCTCCCTGGCTCTCTGTCTTGTGGCCTCAGCTTCCTGTGTTCTCTCGGGTTTCTGGGCCCTATCTGGTCCTTTTGTCACCATCCTTTACAAGATCCTGTCCTCGACAGGAAATCCCCTCGCTTTTCTCTCAAGGAAGGAAATGACCTATGAAATCGCCTCATAACACATGTAGTACTAAGGTGTTGCACAAAAGTGTTGAGTTTCAACATTTTGTTTTCTACTGCTCAGACCTTCTGTTTTCTCCTCTGTGAAGCAGAGAGCAGCTATGAGTACAGGAAGTGACTGCCTGCATCTTCATCTCTTGCCTTTTTACAAAGAAGGCACCTCCAGTCATTTTAAATACTGAGAAGAACTTTGCAACATATCTGGTGAAGGTTTCCTAATCTCATACAGCAAGGAGGAGGTTTAAGTATGAATCTAGGTCTTTTTGTGTTGCGATGTCGTAGCCCGCAGGAACGGGTGCATCTTGAACTGGCTGACCTAGGAAAGCAAGATAGATGACTTGACCTCCATTTGCTGTTCCTTTTCCACACAAAAAATTTAGATGGTAATCTTATGGTAAAACAGGCTTATGTTTTTACTGTGTTTCTAAATAAAGTTTTCAAATATATATATATTTTTTGTCCCACAGAAATATTTGTGGCCAATGTTAGCCCTTTTTAATTTTAAAGGAAATAGTAGCAAGTTTATTTAATGCAGACTGAAGGCAAGTTTTCACTGTAGGAACGACCATAGAATGTGATCTGCATCTTGCACAGTTGACTATTTTAGGGGGAAGCGGTTTAACTTATTCCTGGTGAGAGTAATAATGCCAGATACCATTTAGTGAGCACCTACTATCTACTAAGCACAGTGCCAGGTGCTTTATTTATGTTATCTCAGCTCATTCTCATGGTAGCCCTCCATGTAATCAATGTAGGCATTTCCTCATTGTTCAAATGCTGGAAGCGAGGCTCAGAGAGGTGAAGGAGGTGAAGGGTCTGTCCACAGCCCCTGGAGTGGTCAGAGGAAGAGCCTGGAGTGAGTCCCTGCACCTTGTTTTTGTCATACACGTTAATGCCATCACAATAAAGCATTAGCCTTTACTCAGAAGGGCACTGATTGGTTTTAATTAATTTCAGATTTGTCCGTTATTTTAGGACTTCTTTTAAAAAACTCAAAAAGTCTAACCTAGTAACTATTTAAAATGACAGTGAAAATTTAATGAGAATTTGGTTCAGAAATAGCAGGTAAGGGTGAACCATGTAGGAAGGAGGTTCAGAGGCAGCAGCTGAGTCTCAGGGCACTGATGTGTCTCTGCCGTGATCTTACAAGGTAGGGTAGGGGTTGAGTGGGCAACAGTCTGCCTCGATTTGGGGATGATCCTGCTTTCAGCCTTATGGAGTTTAGCTGACCTCCTGAGGTGTCCTCGCCTGTAACACCAAGAATCAGAATAAACTCCTGCTTGCCCATTGATTTTTTTACTATGTTTTTAAAAGTGATAACTTGAAGTATCTGTCTTAGTTATACCTAACTGCCCACCTAGATATTCACAGAATACATGTCTTACGATGAACCAAAATTCAGATGCGAAGATGCTGCTAACCAGCCTGGGAACAAGAGAGAGCCAGCAAATTTATTTCTTCTTCAGAAAATGTGTACCATGTAAATTACTGTACATTCGCCTTTCATGTGTGTGTGTGTGAGTGCAGTAATGGATATTGTACAGAAAATCTGGCTGTATCATAAATGTAACATTTTCAGAACTAGATTACTAAGTGTTTTTTTTTAATTTCAAGGTTAATTTCATTAGAGGATGAAAACCAGCACAAGGAATCCTCTAGTTTTAAGAGTAAGTATGGATTTTTATTTAAAATTACTTCTGAAATACTACTGCTCAGCTGCCAACTCATTGTCTTTATCTGACAAAGTCCTCCTAGGCCTTTCTTCTTTTCCAATTGAGACAAGTCTATATTAATTTGCTTCTTATTGTTTCAGTTTTAAATTTTCAAATATCAATGATGTCGACCCTATGGCATTGTTGAGAGAGGCTGTATATTTTGAACCAGAAAATAGCATCATTAGTTGCTTAAGCAGCAGCCCTTCAGAGGAACATCCACAACTGAGACTTAACAGAGAGCCGTTTCTTTTACAACAGATGATAACATTTCTCCTATTACCAGTACTAGGTCTAACTGCCATTTGGGCTGTAGAGAGAGTTTTAATACGATTACGTGATTACATCAAGTGAGTTTGATTTTCATTGTGTTGTGAGGTGGGTATTGGTCGTTGTTGGGAACAGATGGAAAGAGCTCGGACACTCCTCTTCCAGGTGATTCCTGGGCCTGCTCTGTAATGAGTGACACCAGATCCCTCGGGTGCATTGACTGTTATGTGGTCAGAAAAGGAATCAGAGTGTTGGTAGATGAACAGTTGCTGTGAAGGGCTTGTCAGCTATTCCTGTCTCCTGCCATTACTGTCAGTTCTTTCATTGGTTCTTCTCAGAAAGGGGAGGCACACTGTGGTAGAACTAAGGTGATGTGATCCTGAGCCCTTCACTGGGACTCAATCCTTGGAGATGCAGGGGACAGTTTTATAGGTGATATGAAGAGAACTCTAGTTACCCCAACCCTCTGTTCAGCCTGGCCCTCCCGAGGACATAGCTGCCTCTGCCCTGCTTCGCCTTTGCTACGGCTGCCTTGCTGGGAGATGGGAGAAGGCAAAGTAGATCCTGGCACTTCCACTCTCTTCCATCCTTTTCCTCCACCCTCTCTCTTCCTTCCTACTTTTCCAACCACTTGCTTCACCTACCTTATTCTAATGCTTTACTGCTTCATTTGCTTTTCTCCCATCTGCCATTCAACAGAAAAACAGAAAAAAACTCTCATTTTTTACCTCTTGAGCTTGACTTCATGTCATCTGTTCGCGCATGTACGCCTGCACTTACTCACGTACTTGTTCCTTTGTTCAACAGATGTGTATTGAGTGCCGCCTCTGTGGCGGGCACAGCACTGGGCTCTGGGCATACAGTGGTACACCAGACATATTCACACCCTTCCAGGATGGGGCTTAGAGTCAAAAGCGGTGGTCTAATAATTATACAAGTAATTGGGCAACTCCAACTTTGGTGAGAGCTACAAGAGCTATGGGCATGTGTGATGGGGAGACCCACTGTTTGAGAGGACCAGGGAGGTAGCTAAGTCAAGTGCTACTGCAAGACCTGTCAAAGCAAAAGAAACAGGCTGAGCAAAGACTGGGAGCCAAGGAGGACCAGGAGGAGGCCAGAAGAACAGTGTTCTAGAGTGTGGGGAAAGGAACAAGTGGCAGAAGGCAGAGAGGCGGGCTGGCCTGATCTCATTGGCCATGTCAGAGCTCTCCGACTGTATTAATCCATACCCTCCAGCCTCAGTATCCCTTGGGTGCTGACAGCGTGAATCGTGTTGTGGGAATCTAGGTGATTGAACAGGAAAATTTTAGTTTTGTGGGAAAATGTAAACTCCAGTTTATTATATTTGTATTTGAGTTTTACATATCAATATAAATCGTATATTTATAATGTGACAATACAGGGGGATCAAATTGTCTTTTTGTTTATGTAGTATCTTCACTTGCTTGCGGTATTTGCATAATATTTTGAGAGTGTAAATGTTGACCGCCTTGTTTTATATATATATATATGGAATCGAATCCATGTTAATGAAATATCCTCTTTTATTCTGTGACCTGCAGAACGTCTAATGTACATATGCGCAAACCAAGTTTTAAGTCTGTTCTGTTGTGTGTATGTGTAAACACACACACATTATTGTTTAGAGCAGTTTTTGGCTCATAGCAAAATTGGGCAGAAGGTACAGAGATTTCCCATATACCCCCTACTCCCACACATGCATAACCACCCTCATTATCAACATCCCCTATCAGGGTATTACATTTGTTACAATCGATGAAGCTACATTGACACGTATCACTCAAATTCAATAGTTTATATTAGGGTTTACCCTTGGTGTTGTGCAGTCTATGTGTGTGGACAAATGTATAATGACATGTACCCCCCTTACAGCATCAGACAGAATAGTTTCACTGCCCTAGAAATCCTCTGTGGCTTCACCTATTCATCTCTCCCTCCTCCCAAACCTCTGATCTTCTTACTGTCTCCAAAGTTCCAGAATGTCATATAGTTGGAATCATGCTGTATGTAGCCTTTACAGATTGGCTTCTTTGACTCAGAAATCTGCCCTTTTATTTTAGCCAGGCCCATATGGCTAAGGTTCATTAGCACCATCTAGTAATAGTCAGTTACTTAAGTCACACATTTGTCCATGAAAGGAGAATTGCTAGATCACTGTCATATAGTTTTCTACCAAACAAAGGAATGCTTCAGGGCTGTTGGCTCAGCGTTCATTGAGAGCCAACAGCTTGAGTAAAACGTAATCTGAGGACCCCTGCTTCCACATGAGTGCGTTTGTGGATACAATTTCTTCCTGAGGCTGTGTATTTACCTTACACTGCAATAGTATATGAACACACACCATTCTACATTGGTGATAACCAAATGTACATGTTATATTTGCAGCTGAAGATGGAAAAAGTGTTTTCTCCGCCTTAGACAAAAGCTCTACACATAAAGCATGCTCAGGTAATCTAGATTAATGAAAACAACTCAATTTTAATAACTGGATTCAAACTCCTTACAAAATGAAACTGACTCATAATTTTGTTTTCTTTCTCCTCTTCTGATGGACCTATAGATGAACTATTAGACATGAAACCCGAGGAAGGTGGTAAGATTTATGCATTTCTTTGGGGTTATAATTTTTTAAATTTTTTTAATGCTGTTTTACATGCAGGAAAATGTAATGTTTATCTTTTGAATAGCTTTGCATTCCCAAGTAAATTTTTTTTAGGTGACTGTCATTTGTCTTTATAAATGACTTTAAGTATGCCCAAACACAAATTAGTGTGTGTGGATCTGTCATCTTCAGTATAATTACATAATGTTCCAACTACTAAGGCTAAAAGTTACTATGTCAAAGCTTATATGCCTACATGTAGAAAAAACATGGCTTTCAGAGTCAGACAGACCTGAATGTGAATACTGGTTCTACCATAGCTGATCTATATGGGCTTAAGTAATTTGCTTCCTACTTAAATGCTTTCAACCTCTGTTGTTCTCAGTTGTAAAATGGAACCAAAAGCAACAGTCTTGCTGGGTTGTGAGGATTGGAGATCGTTTATGTAAAGGGTCTTTCAGGGTCTCTGACACAGGGACACTCTCCAGATTGTAAGCAGTTGAGATAGTAGGACTAGACATGTTGTCCTGGTGGTATACTGTGCTGCATCTCCATTGAACCTTAGTTAAATGCAGAGGGAGAGTTTGCCTGGCAAGGTCCCACACCCAAGTTCACCAGATCTAAAATCATTTACTAAATAACCCCCCAAAGAGAATGCAGAACCCTGGATTTGGAAGAGACATGCATAGGCTTAAGTGATCCCAAGAAATTGAGTGTTTTCAGCCTAGCCGTGGCCTTTGTTCTCCATCCTACCAAGGGTTTCCTTCTAATGATTTTACCATGAGTCCAAAATACCCCGGAGATTCCAAGCCAAACTCGAGAGCACCCCTTGCCTTGGTGGCTGGCACACAGTCTTCTCTGGTCTTACAAGTTTCTTACAGGACCAGAAATGGGCCAAGATCATCCTGAAGGCCCCAGTTAACAAGGGCCGATGATTTTCTCCACTCAGTCTGAGCTTACTTTGGATTTAATTCGCAAAGTGTGAAGGAAGAAAGTCTGAAAATTGAGGACATTGGTTAAAATTTTTTCAAAATTGGAAAGGCAACAGGACTCTGGCATTAAGTTTCCAAGACTTAGGAATATAAACTTGAGGGCAAAAACTTCCTTTCCTTATTAATTTCTCATTCAAGGCAACACACTGTGCGATATTTCATGAATGTCCATGTGTATTTTATCAGAATGACTACTTATTTGTAAATGTTGAAATCACACCAGGTTATAAAAAGTAAAATGCAAATAGTTAATGCAGATTGCCATTACATAGCCTCCCTTTTCATAGAAATGTTTTCCCCTTGGCTTAAGGATAGAATATTTTGATGAAATAAAGGGTTTTTTTTTTACAAATATCAATTTTTTGGAGGAGACTGAAGTCTTACAAAGGTGAGATAAAGACAATACCATAACAAGCAATAGGTACCCACCACCTAGTTTTTAGCAAGTCTTAACTTTTAGCAGATTATTTAGAATCATCTATATGCTTCAACTTATTTTAATAAGAAGATTATTTCTCCTATTCCCAACCTGTTGTTTATGTAATTTGCTTTTTGCTTTTATTATTTCCTATTTAATTTCATTATTTTAATAAACAATTTTTGAATAGGTGGTCTATTCACATTGGTGCAAAAAACAAAATGATAATAAACACATATATAGTAAAAAAAAACTCTCACTCCCATTCCTGCTCCCCACTCACCTCTCTAGTCCAAAATTCCCATCCGCTGGTGTATCTTTCCAGCATTTCTTTACATAGACACAAGCAAATATGAGTCTACATATATATATATATATATATATATATATATATTTACTCCTCCTTACAAAAAAAATTCTCAGTTTTGGATTTTGACTTTAAGTTGGTAGTAATGATACAACAGTAACCCAGCAGTCCTGCATTTCTTCACAGAATTATCAGAAATGCTACTGCCTGAGAGGCCTGTTTACTTTCATAAGCTTCCTCCAAAGCATGTGCCACAATGCATCAGAATAAGATTGATATCTTCCTCCTTATTTAAAACAACTTTTATACCTCATTGGCTTATAGTTACAATCTTTGTCTTGTGGAAAGCAGCTCATATCCTTTTTTTGAGCACTCAGTTTAATTCTAAAGATAGACGAATATGCTCTTCCCCAAAATGTGGACTTGTTCTCAGGCAGAAAAATTGATGTGCACATTTTCTCAGTTAAATACAGCGTCATATAATTTCTCCTTTCCCTTTATCACCGCCACCCACAAAGCCCTTCTCAAGGCCTGAGCTCTGCTTTCTCACTATCCACCTCTTCTGCGTTGCATCAGCTTAAAAATTAACGTGGCCATGAGTATAAAAATATTCTCTCAGTGCACAGAGAACTCTGGTGACTGGAGAAAAGAACACTCATTAATTAGTTGACTTCAAAATGTGTGCCCTTCAGAAAACTGCCTGAAGGCCCCAATCCTGAATTAAAACACTGATTACAATATGCAAGACATTAAACAATCAAGAAATAAAAATTGCTTAATCCAGGGATGGCTGCCTTTATAGGACTTGGGGCTGTCAGCTCTGGCACCCTGCTGTTTGGGGGCCGATGCACTCCCAGTGGTAATTCTCTTAGACGTGTATGTGGTATAATGTTATCAAAAAGCAGACGGCTGATGACAACAGCAAGGAGACAGTTCTCCAGGAGCCATTGCCCAGAAAGTCACTGTGATTCAGTGTCATAATGAAATGTGTTTTCTCCTGCTAAATAGATAACGTAAGGGAAAACCAATATTTGACCAGTTTATAAAAATGTTTTAAGTAAAAAAGAAACTGAGTGACGTTTTGAGATGCCTGAAAGTAGCTCTGAAATCACCTTATGACCACATGTGACAGTCTTGACCTCAATTCACAAGTTATAACGTGTAGAAATCTTTGTGTTCCTCAAAATTGGGCCAAAAAAATAGCTGTGAGATAACTGAACAGAAAGTAGTGGTATAAAGCAGAAAAGAAATGAATCCAGCTCCCCTAAATCTCACAATTTATGCTTCTCCAAAACATCCCTCTCTAGGACAAGACAAACTGAACCAATTTGTTAAAATTGTTATTGTCCATATTATAATTAAAATGTTTGTCTCCTGCTACTTCCCCGGTCACTGCTTCCAAACTTGTGATTCAAAATCCTGCCAACCATGAGAGCGACTGAGAAGCTCGTTCAGTAGCTCCCGTGGGTCTGGGTGAGAACCTTTAACCCACAGCAATAATAGATATTTCTGTCTGCACCCAGTTTCTCCCAGTCACTCAGAAGTGTCTCCTGCAGTTCTCCACAGATAGCCAGCTGACCAGGGATCTGATTGCTTCCTCACGCGCAGTGTGGCAAAGGCTAAGCTCATTATCTTTCCTTAAACTTTCCTTTCTCTCTGTCTCCCTCAGCCTCCTAGGGTGAACTGCTGGCTCTGGTCCTTTCATGAAATAAGGGTGCACTTTTAAAACCAAATACTGTCCTTACTTGATCACCATGTCAGCAGTTTTCTGTGTAGACTTACCCCCGCCCCAGGTGTCAGGTTTTTCAGTAAAATTGCTTGCTTGTTAATATCTAATGCTAAAATGGAGGAGCAGGCTTGTGGATCATCAAAAACTATTTTTTCAGTGCCTACTCAGGGTCTAGCACTGTTGGGGGTTTTTTGGGGGATGGGTTGGTTTTTTTTGTTTTATGTTTGGGGTATGTGTGTGTGTGTCCCAGAGAGTGGGCAGGGGTGGATTTTCCCCCATCTGTTCCTATTATTATCTATATCTTTTTCACCATAAGGGAGTGTTTAGAAACAGTATTCTTGAATTCCAAACAAGTACACTTTGTTACCAGAGACTTTTATAATGAAGAATATTTCTCTTGCTAGACATTTCTGGAAGGTAGTTTCCTACCCATCTTTCCTCCCATACTCTCTTTTGGGTGATGTGAGGATAGTGTTGGTGTTTGGGGTTTTTCATGTATGTTGCAAGTGTGTGGCCTTTACAATTAGTCATAATGTTGAGAGTGGGGACCAGAGAGAAAACCAGAGAAACAGAGTCTTCCTGTTTCACACACAGATGAAGGTAACTTCTGTGACATTTATCTGTTTGTTTTCCTGTGCTCTCGTTTTTGGTCTATGTAGTTATGTTTCCATCTTCTGTGTTCCTAATTTATGCTGAGGTCATGAAATTCAGTATGATTTCAAAAATATTACCTGAGTGGGCTATCACCAGTTTCCCACGTTAGCTTTCTGACGCCCACACTCTGGCTGAACTGAAGAGAGCTTCCTCTGTATGTCAGTTTTCAGTCGTTGAAAACTCATTGGGTCAGAATCATTGCTCATTGGTTCATGGTCAGTTTTCCTAGGGACTGCTTTCCCAGGGGCATAGGGTTTTTGGTTTTGAACCTTGGGCAGTGCAGAGCAAACATGCTGAGTTGGTCTGCCATCTCGGCCAGTCTGCCATGGGGCCTGCAGCCAAGAGCTTTGCCTAGCTGCGAGTGGAACCATCTGACCTTAGAAACCCTCAGAACTTTACAGAAGCTTAAATATTAGTTTACATATGAGACCCTTAATAGGTTCTGAAGTGAAAGCAGCGTGTTGCACTGAGAAAACGTCTTGACCTGTGAGCCAGGGGTCCCAAGCCAGATAATCTGTAACTAATAAATGATATGACCTTGGGCGAGTTGTCTAGCCCAAGTGTCTTTTTCCTGCTCTGTAAAATGAGTTAGAGGAGATGATCTCGAAGATCCCTTTCAGCTGAGTATGATTCTTCTCTTGGAGCATCTCATTGGGAGAAAAGAGCAGGTTCCCAGATGAGAAGGCAGGAAAGCACGTTTGAGAAATGGCGAGCGGAGGAGTTTTGCCTAATTGTAGGCTTCCCCAAAGACACTGTGGGTGAGTTTCTGAAAGGGCTGCATCAGAGCTTGACTGTAGAGGTCCTGAGGATCACTAGGAGGAGGGTTACTTAGTAGCCAGAGGGAGCCCTTGAAGGCTCCGAGTAAGGGAGCAGTAATCTCACAGCTGACCTGAGCAAAGGTGTACAGCAGGAGGGTGCCTTTCATGGATCGCCAGCAGACTCACCAATGGGAAAACCCTAAAGGGCCCCCAAGTTGGAAATTGTCATCAGAGTTCAAGAAAGCACTTGGAATAGGAGCTGGAGATTTGAGAATCTTCCCAAGTGAGACAGAACCATGAGAATAAATAAGATCTTCTATAGAAAATGTAGGGAAAAGAGATATGATGGCTTAGGAGTAAACCTTAAGGGCAAGAAGGAAGAGGCAGCAGGGAAAGTATTGTCAAGGAGAGAAGAGGACATCCAGAGAGCCACTTCATGGGGACTCTCAGGAGTTGACTGCATTTCCAGAGTGGGTAACAGTGCGACGTGCTCTAAAAGTTGAAGCTTGAGAAAAGGGGGTTGGAATCGGCCATGAGGATCTCACTGATAACCTTCAAGAGGGCCACTTCAGTGTAGGGTGGGGCCAGGAACTTGATTACAGGCAGGCTAAAAAAGAGTGGTGGCAAAGTATAGTGTGTAGCTGTAGAAGGAGGAAGAAACCAGAACAGTAAGTTGCAGGAGGGTGTCAGGGGAGACAGCAATATCAAGTGAAGATTGACTGTTGTTGGGATGTGCGCACATCTTCTGAGGTCAGGGAGCAGAAGCTTTGGTGAGAGCAGAGCAGGCTCCTGAAGGGGACGGGGGGCGATAGAGAGAGCTGATCTTAGAAAAGCAGAGGGAACGCATGAAGGGTCATGGAGTGGGAGGCTGAGAGGTGAGAACTTGAGTCCATGATGTCTGTTGGCCTTTATTTTTGTAGTAACATCTGTGGTTGGGTTATCTGATATGAAGGTAAACATGGAGACTGGAGAGCTTATGTCTCTGTGTGTGTCCCCATTTTCTCACAGTGGAGTTGAATTACTTCCAAAGAAAATGATAACATGATTCTTAAGAACAACTGACGAGAGTTATCTTTCAAGTCTCGACTTGTCTGGTTACAGACCTAAACCTGTCCTTTTCTACTCGTAATTAAGTTTTTCTTGCAAGTTATGTATAGTAATTTCAAGCATCTTAATTATCAGGGCAATAATTGGGAGGTTCCCCTGTTTTCTGGTTCAAGTCAGTGCCAGTTTCATTGCTTTCAGCTAAGTAATAAGTTCTCTTAAAAGAGAAGATGTCCACTTTGCAGCCTGACTTAACTGTTAAGTAACCAGGGCACTAAGTAATAGGCCTAATTCAATGGTAGACCACAGACTAAATCTCTATTCAGAACTAGCTCTAGATAATATCCTCCTCACCATGGGTAATTTTCTCATTTCTGTCACTAAGTTTGAGTTTGATAGAATACAATATTAGTCAGAAATCTTTTGGTTGGAAGTAATGGAAACCTTCTCTAAATAGTTTAGCTTTAAAATTAAAAAAAGAAAAGAAAAGAATGTATTGGGTATTGGTCCATGTAACTGGCGTCACACAGTGGTGGAATGGCTTCAAGCAAGACTGAATCCAAGGGCTTAGACAGTGTTGTCAGGATTCTCTCCCCAATTCTTGATGCTGTTTCCCTTCATATTTGGCTCCATCATCACTGGGAGCCTCAAAACTTCATCTTTAGAACTTGGAATCCCAAAGAAAGACAGCTCTTTCTTCCAGCTTCCATATACCAAACTCAGGGAAGCCTCTGGCATATGCCCACAGCCAAGGTCACAAATCCACCTGGGATGAGGGCTGGTGAGGCATCTTAAATGGTGTCTCACCAGGATCACACAGAGAAGGTGTCTCTCCAAAGGGGAAACTGAAGAAGAGAAGGGAAAGGATGCGAAGATAGCAAAACCCACAGAACTCAACTCTAAATATCATTGCACAAAGCCTAAACAGGAAAAACAAAGATAGAGCTCTTCCAGTCTGTGGTTATTTTTGCAAGACTCAAAGTTCATTATTTGTTGTTGCTAATGTTAGTTCATGATCTTTCCTGAATTGACATCTAGATGAAAGCATCGAAGCCCCCCCAACCCAGGGTTTGACTTAGTGGAGGGCTGTAAAGTGTCCCCAGGAGGAACACACATAATTTCCAATGCTCATTTAACGTCTTCTGTTCCTCTAGAGTCTACACATTGATTTATTGAATTGGTTCCCATAAAACGGGTTTGGTTCAGTGATCATCCGGTTTCAGTCAGGCCAGAGAGTAAACCATGAGAATAGCGTTGGGCCTTCCAGTCTCAACTGAAAGTAGGAAGTACAGAGATTTGTGAAGTTAATATATGTGAAAAGGGTGATGCTGAGAGAGATTAAGGGGTCAGGGAGGATGCGTAGATGCATGTTGATGGACACACCCTGTCACAGCCAAGGTTCCTGCCTTTGTTCACAGAGATGGGCTGTCTTCCCTCACCGGCCCTGCGGTTCCCACCATGCACAGGGCTAGGTGTTTCCTGCACTACCCTGTCACTACAGAGCTGTCTCAGAAGCCTGCTTAATAAAATGCCATTTTCCCCATCTCTTCACCACCACGCCTACAGTCTATGTCTCGGTGCAAATTCTCTGATAACACAAACAATAAGAATGCTTAAATTAGACAGTTGTCTGATTAAAGTGATATTTTGCCCCTATTTTTAAACCTCAGCGATATGAGATGACTGGACTCCTCCCCTCCGTGATTGATAGCCAGTCTGCCCAGCACGTCAAAAATCCCCTCCATCTGTAGATCTTTATATAAAATGTGGTTACAGATCAATAGAGCCAACCAAAAAGCTTTATTTTTTTTTTAAAAAGAAGGTTTCATTTGCTAATTATCTCATATATCTGAGGAAAACCTGTTCATCTCACTTAATATGACAATATCAGAATTGCAATATAGCTCAGAGAAGATATAAATCATGATTGTTCCTTCTCTTCATGACTTACAACAAAAATGTTTTCAGTTTCCAAGTGGCAATTAGATACAACAAAGTCACAGTTAATAAAACTGTCAGTTCTTGGTTTCAAAAATATGTACAAAACTCAATGAAACGTCTTGCTATGGGATTTCTGATAGCAATTCCCCATTCTGCTTGTATTCACTCATCAGTATTGTGTCAGTGTTCGTATCATGAGAAGGGATCCCTTCTTTAAAGTCTTCCTTCTGAACAGGCCATGAGGTTTGGTCTATTTCTTTCACTCTTCCTGACAATACTCCAGAGTGGGCATTATTAATATTATAATTTTATAGATGAAAAAAATAGGGCCAGAGGGGTTAAGGGTCTTGCTGAAGTCACGCAGCATATAAAGGATGGTCCAGGGGCTCACACTCTGGTCTGGTGCTCATTCCAACCCTCCAGAGCTGTGTCTCTGGCCTATGAAGCTCATCTTCTAGGTGGTCCTGTGAGTTGCGCTGTTTTCCCCTCATTCTTTCACTGCTGCCCTGTGGCAAACCAGACCCACCTTTTTTTTGCTTCGTGCAGCTGGGCTGCAGCAAAAGAGAAAGGAAGCAAGGATGCCTTTCTTGGTCATTGCAGGACTTCCTGACATCCTCTGCCCCCCTCCCCTTCCCGGGCCAGTCAGGGCCTGGAGTGGGTCCTCTCCCCATCCTGGATGGCAAGGCAGCCTGCCACATGGCATGGTGGCTGTGGATTTAGGGCTTGTTGTGTGGGGAGATTCAGGAACCTATACAAACAAGGAACTAAGATCTCCAACCTGCCTTCAATCCTGGCTTTGCTTCATATCTGAGAAATGTTTTGGTGGTAAATTTGCTTTTACGTTAAGGAAAAACCAAAACCCTAGAATTTTTTTGGAAACTATTTCAGTGCAATTCTAATAATGTTCAGCAACTGAACTGGCCTTGAAGAAAGGAGGATAAGGGAGAAGGGAACTAGGAATTTAATTCTCAAATTTCTTGAAAGGCTATAATGGGATTAACTTATTTTTTGATTAGCTTTTTCTTAAATCTAGCTGTCTCCCCAGTCTGTCCCATCCCAAACCCCACTGCATTGATTCCCGAGGGCCTGGGCCCTTGGTGGTGATGTGTTTTGTGCTGTTACTTTGACCAGCTTGCCTGGGCCCAATGGCAGGGACTTTGGAAGCCGAAGGTGCTGACAAAGATGACCTGCTGCTGTTGAGCGAGATCTTCCATGCGTCCTCCCTGGAAGAGGGCGAGTTCAGTGAAGAGTGGGCTGCTGTGTTTGGAGACGGCCGGCTGAAGGAGCCAGCGCCCACTGTGGGCCCAGGAGAGCCAGACACCAAGCCCCAGGCAGCCTCAGGATTCCTTCCTTCGCAGCTTTTAGACCAAAATATGAAAGACTTACAGGCCTCGCTACACGGTATGTACTATGGGGATTAAAAAGGGGCTTTTTTTGTTTCTTCATTCTTTGCGTTTTTAATCCCAAAGGCCTATTTCTTCCTTCTTTGTCATTTTTTTGATATTTTCTGATTTTTATTTTATGTCCAGTGTCTTTTTTGTTTTTTGGGGGGTTTTTTTGTATTTTTCTGTTCTATCCAGTGACTTTTTAGCTGAAATCTCAGAATCCCATTCTAGCTTTAAGATATGTTGCAGGGTTTAAAATCTATTCCTTATAATTTTCTCCCAATGTTAACATTTCCTATTAATAAAAGGTTAGAGAGGTTGTTCTCAATCTTATTGTCTTATTTTGATTTTAGACTTTTTCATGGCATCCTTGAGAGGATTGCCTTCATAGTCATGGACCTGGTGGCTTGGCCATCACTGCCTGGCCGTTGCCCTAGCTGCTTCTCCCATATACTCACAAGGCAACGTTCTCCGCATTCCCATAGACATGCCCTCTTTCTGAGTGCCAACTGACATTACACTGGGCTTCTTAACTCTTTCCATGCTATCTTTCTCTTGCTCTCTCTCTATCCTGGCCCCTCCCTACCCTGACTATGCCCTCAGCTCAGCTGTTCCTATTCTGCTTGAACCACATGGCTCAACCGTCCCATGCGTCTCGGCCACAGCAGAAACTGAGTTTCCACACTGATCAAAATGGTCAGCAACATTGGTAAAGGTTCAGGGCACACCGAGGCTCTCGGGCAGCCCACATGCTGGTTGAGAATTGCTGGCATGGAGAGCGTGTTGATTTAGAGAACAAAAACTAAAACTCAGGTTGAAATCTAAATTTTTAAGTTTTGAGTTTCTAAACAAACAGACCTTGGGAAGGAAACAATTTTCTGGTATTTCAATACTTTTTCCCTCCTTTCATGTCCCTTTAATTGAAATTCTCAAATTGTTTTGGTTTTTCCATGAATTTAGGCTATCTCCTTAATAAACACCATGTTTATCTGGCACTTAGAGCTGAGAACAAACAGCAGTGCTGGAATCATTAAATAATTATGGGCTATTAAAAAAAACCTCAGGTCTTTGTTGATGAGATCATGGACAAAGCAAGAGTTGGTGGGCAAGACCAAAAAAAAGTCTTCCTTCTTTTTTATGAACTACATGATTCCTTTTGTTTTCCTTTGTGAGTCCTGTCTTATAGCCATCTCATTTATTTTCAGTAAGGAAGTTAGAGATAGGAAGGATAAATAAAATTCATAAATACTTCTCCACCCTGAGTTTCACCCCTGGGTTTCACCATCTCTTTCACCGAGCCCCAGATGAGCAATGCTGCCATGACTTGAGTTTCACCCCCACCCACCTGTGGTGGAGGTGCTAACGAGCCGTGGGAGAGTTGGAAGGCAGGAGCCAGGATCCACAATGCAGATCTTGGGGCTGCTGGAGACTCTCCAGCTCTCCTGCCGGATGAATTCCACTTGGGCCCCAGCTTTGGAGACACCAGGGCCCCTGCTGCCAACAGGGAACAGTGGTGGCATGCTCCTACTTAGCAGGGGTGGCCCAGGGCTATTGGCTTGTGAGAGCTCCACACTGACAACCCAGAAGTCTGAGCCCCACACCCTCTTCCTGAGCATGCAGAGTGAGAAGATCTCAGCTCAGGGCCCAAGGCAAGGTCCCCGGAACTAAGCCTGAGAGCTATGACATGAGCAGTGGCCATGGGCTTTGCACATCAGCCTTGCCCCAACTCCAAGAGAAGGGCACAAGGCCACACGGGTCTAAGGAGGAAGGTGTTCTGACAGTCAGAGAAGAAATGCAAGCTCCTACTGTGCAAAGAGAATGAGGTCCTGCAAAGGGAGACCATTTATTTCTCAGAAAAACAAAGTGTCACTTGAGGTTGCCATCCTACTAGCACTTGAGCAAGTTTCTCATTCATTCAACAAATGTTTATGGGGTCCTCCTGGGCTCCAGGCACTGAAGATTCATCTGAGAACACAGACACTTCTTCCTTCCTGGAGCTCACATTCGAATGAGAGGAGATAATGAACAATTAGCATAATAAAGAAGCACATCACAAAGTAGGTGCAAGAAAGTGACCAATGTTACAGGGAAAGGAAAAGGGAGAGCCGGGGCTAGAGTGTTGGGGGGATGGCAGGGTAGGTCAGGCTGCAGAACTAAATAGGATTCATATTGAAAAGAGATCTGAGCTGCAGGAGGTGAGAGAATTAGCCACGTGGAGATTGGGGCAGAGGGAGCCCCTGTGCCAGTGCCTAAGGGAGGTCATGGGTGGCATGGCCGGGGGTCTGCAGGAAGAGCACTGTGGTTGGAGCGAGGGGGACAGGTGTTCAGAGAGGAGCAGAAGCTGGACCACACGGGCCTCGGAGCCTTTGGAAGAACTTGGGCCCTTTTTCAGCCCAAGTGAAATTGGGAACCATCACAGCATCCTGGTCTAAGGATGGACATGATCTGAAACACCTTTTAAAAGGATCATTCTGGTTGCTAAAAGTTTCCTTTCTTCTGCTGGGGTCCTATCAAGATCAAGGTTAAAGGAGTTACTTTGTAACCTGAGTGAGCCTGTTTCCTTCGCATGTCAACAGTCACCAATTGAATGTCTATGGAACTCAAACTGACAGAAAAAAAAAGTGGAAGCTAAGTGTTTGAAAGAGGAAGCCCATTCAGCTTCCCACACCTACGATCTCGCGCTCTCACAGCTCCCCCCTGGTGCTGCCCCCTGACTCAGGGAACCTTTGAAACTACATGGTACAAATAAAGGCCAGGCTCCCTGTTCGATGATGGATCGTATAATCCACTCACAACCACATCCTATGCTTTTGTCAGGACTCTCCCCACCCCCCTGAAAGAGAGGAAAAGATGAATGTTGGCTCCACATATTTTTTCCATTGCATCCATTGTCTAGAAAATCCATCTATTTACATGAATTGCAAAAGCATCTAAATAGCTATTGAACTTTTGACACCTTGTATTGAAACTGCTTCCCCAAGTTATCCAGTTCATCTCAAAAATGAAATTAAGCCACTGAAATAAGTACTCAGACTACCTTGGCTCAATGAGACACACTGTGGTATGAAGTCAGGGTTTTATTCTGCAAACTCCCTTCCCCTCACTTGTTCTTCAACAATAGGTCAAACCACTCAAATTCTCTGGGCCTTTGCCTTCTCATCTGTAATATGAGGTGTTAGACTCACCAATCGATCAGGAGAGACCCATGTCATCCAAAGGAGCACCTTCTACCTCTCCACAAGTGTCAGCTGCCTATCCCTCGGTTAACCTCCACTCAGAGATGCTGAGGTCTAAAGTTGTGTGATTCTGTGGATCCCCCATTTGTAGCTGGTAAAATAATAATAACTGGTACTCCATAGGGCACATGCTATGTGCCAAGCACCGTCCTGTGTGCTTTTTATGTATATTAACTGACTTCATCCTCACCACCCCCTCCCCAGGCAGGTGCTGCCATCCTCTCCATTTTATAGCCCAGAACACTGAGGAGGAGAGTCGCTAAGTAGTTTGCCCGAGATCCTACATGTGGTAGGAGGCAGGCCAGATTGTGACACTGAGCCATCTGATCCGGAATCTATGCCTTCCACCATTCCGTTTGTCTCTGATGGCAACGTGCTTGCCCTACAGCTCCCTTCAGCCTTCTCCTGGGATGCTCCCAGAGAAGCAGGACTTGTAATGGCTAGCCTGGCCCTGGGCACACACAGGGACAGGAATAACTGGGTTGTCATGGAGGAGGAACGTGGGTGTGAGGAGGCAGCCTCCCTGTCAACAACAAAAGTTGGATGATATTCCAGAATAGAATATTTACTTATTTATTTATTTTTTGGTGAGGAAGATTCACCCCGATCTAACATCTGTTGCCAGTCTTCTTCTTTTTTTTTTTGCTTGAGGAACATTTGCCCTGAGCTAATATCCATGCCAGACTTCCTCTATTTTCTATGTGGGATGCTGCCACAGCATGGCTGAGGAGTGGAGTAGGTCCACGCCCAGGATCCAAACCCACAAACCCAGGCTGCTGAAGCAGAGCGTGCAGAACTTTAACCACTCGGCCATGGGACCAGCCCCAGAACAGAATATTTGAAATTGAGATTGTCTACAAAATTTTTGCCTGTGCTAGCAGCCACCCACACATTCACTCCAGTGCACTCCTGCTCAGTCTCGCCACCCTATCCTAGCTGTCTGTGAGGGCCAGGTGGAGCTGTATCCTCAGGGTCGGAGTGTCAGGAGGGCTGAGGGGGTACTGCTCCAGGCTACGGCCACACCACCTCCACACTCCTCCACACGCCATTCTGCTCTCCTTCGCCCTCTCTCTCTCCCTCCCGCATGTCTTCAGTCTTCTCCCCTCATCTCTGCATTCTCCGCTGCCTCCCTCCCTCTCTACTTTGGCCTTGCTCCTCCCTCTGCTCCCCAGTGCTCTGGGAGAATAGAAAGGAAGGAGGATTTACTAAGATAACAATTATATCTTCCTCCCGACACCCCCTTCAAGCTCTAGGAGAGCAAAACAAAGGAACTTAATTTAGGACCGAGTTGTACTGAAAATTTGAAGAAGGCGTTAATTTTAGCTAGGATTTCTAAGTTTCTGAAGTTACCAGCATGATTGGGACTTGGGTTGCCTGGGTCATACAGTGACAAGAAAATTGTACCTTCCTGAGGCTTCCTGAAGTGAGTAGGGGGAGAGCCAGCCGGAGGGGCTGCCTGAGGGGGAGACCAGGCAAGGCTGTTAGGCCTCATTTGACATTCTTCTCAATTCTCCATCAACATCCAAAATTTAATTTAGAAATAGACGCTGATACTGAAAAGATTACCATCTGCTCAGTATAAATGCACCAGGGCATCTTTTTAATTTAGTATTCTGCAAACCAAACTTAGGAGTCTTGTTCCAGATTCTTACAGACATACAGCCCTGTGTTCCTTCCTTCCGGATATTCTTTTGTTTTACCCAGTTCCAGGGTGCTGTTACCATCTGGGTGGGTTTCCATTTAAGGCTGATGTAACGTCAAGCTTTGGATTTTCTCCAAGTCATCTTTCCTCAACCAGAGCTCACTTCTTGCTGTTCCTGGCTTAGCCTGGCTCCAGGTAACTGATATTTCAAATGGCATAATGTGAAAGAAAGGACTGTGTGGCCCATTTCAAGATAGTTTGAACACAGAACAGGCACTCTCAGCATGAGCCAATGGAATTGTTTGTTCCATCAAAGCAGCAGCACTTTCCATGCCTGCTGAGGAGCATCTGCAAGTCTTGGCTATCTGTAGAATTCAAGTGCCTCTGTGAATCCGTAGAAGGAACTTTGATGACCGTCTATTCCACCCTCATTTTATAGATGAGGAAATCAAGGAATCCCAGAAAGGTCTCTTGACTTGCCATGTTGTTACGGTTTTATCTACCATTCACATAAGGTCAAAACTCCTCACCGTGGCTTACAAGGTCCTTTACGGCCTGACTCTGGTCTCATTGTTGCCCATATCTTTACTTAGCATGACTTAATGACTTTGTTCTGCTGGAGAACGATGTATTATGTTGGTAAGCTGGACTCCAGCCATAGTAAACTTCAGTGAGCCCAGCTCTACCCACCACCAGGCCTTGGCACATGCTCCCCCTCCCCTTAGAGCATGCCACGTACCTACACACCCATGATGCTTGCTTTACCTGGTTAACATCTCATCCTTCAGATCCTCAGCATTGATGTTCTTTAATCCAGGGAGCCTTCCTTGACTCCTTTCTCCCCCAAGAAGTCAGTGTTAGGTGTTTCTGCTCTCCATTCTCTTTACACCCAGTACTTAATCATTCCTCGTAGCTCACCTCATTGTAAAATTGATTTAATTTTCTGTCTCTTGCTTTCAGTTGTCATGGGCAGGGCCTGTGTTTGTGTTGCTCACCATCATATTTCCAGAACATGAATAGCTCAGTGCCTGGAATACAATAGATATTCAAAAAAAGACATTGGATGGATGGGTGGATGGCAAGAAGGGAGGGAGAGAGCAACTGACATTGAATCACTACATTAAAGAAAACAACCCTCAGACAATCTTAGGGGTTGATCCTCATGTCTGCTGAGCTATACGAAAATCCAGATTCGGCTTAGATTTATTGAGGGCCTCTCTAGCCTCTGTCCTCCCTGGTTTCACCTACAAGATTGTTTCATCCATCCAACAACATAATGACACAGGAAGTTTTATCTACCATTTGCAGGTATGGAAACAGGGGCTCTGAGTGGAGCAGGCTTGGCCACCGTGGCTGTGGTGTTCCCACTTTCCCCTTCACTGCCAACCCCACCCCAGAGCACCTCAGACTTGATTGTCAATCCAGCCTGGACTTCTGCTCTCCCAGCTAGTGAAATGCCATTCATGGTAAAGTGCTACTCTGGATGGTGTTATTTTGGCTCCACTTGCGGCTCTAGCTGGCCAGTGTTATTTCTGGCTGATTTATATTTTCCCTTATGTAAGTAAAGGGGGAAGGATTGCGCCAATAAAATTTTATATGTGTTTCCTGCAAATGGGTAGCACAGTTGACATATCAAAGGAACAGAGGGCTAGGACAGTCATTTTGTTCGCGGAGCTCTCAGCACTCTCCTGCCCCTACCCCCACCACCCTTCTCCTGACAAGTTACTCTGAGCTGGGGAGACAACCTCCCAGCCACCTCTTCATGTTAAAAATGCCTCAGCCAGCTAACACCAACTAAAGAAAAGTTGATGGCAATGACAGGAATATTAACAACACTAAGTTCTCTTCAAATAGCACTTTTTCCTGACAGAAGCCAAGACATTTGAAATCGGGCTTGGCATTCTGTCCATAATTAGCCTCATAGCACCCCTCCCCTAAAGAATTCCCAAAGAGATATGAAGGAGGGCGGAATTGCAGCTGAACTTAGTATTTTCTTTTTTTTAATATACAGCGAGTGTCACAGCTGTACCATTTTCTCCCCTTACATACATATAGTTGGATTGTTAGACTTATGCCTAATAGCTGTTCTGAGGGGAGACTGACTTGGCAAACTGGCTGTGGTTTCTGCTTCACACTATGGGACAAAGGAATAATGATACCTGTGTCTTTGTGAAAATTGGGAGGTATACTGTCCCCATCATCTTAGTCCCCAAAGAGGGACTCATCCTCCTTCATGTCCTCTGCTGCAGAGAAGCTCCCAAATCCGTAGATTCTAGATGTTGCTTTTATGGTTCATGAGTGTTTAGGTGAGCAATGCTCAAAAATTCATAGTTAGAAAGGAATCCAATTACAAGACAGTTATTGTCTTTATAAAGGAATCTGCCATTATAATCCTTTAAACGATAGGCTTGAAAATATGATTTGTTTTTCTGGTACTTTTAAAATATGACTTGATATACAGACACTTATTTGTAACTTTTCAGGAACGTGTCCATTACATAAAGTGAAGGGAGCTCCATTTTGACATGTGGATTTATTGTGCCTCCTTTAGGAATGTGTTCCATTTTATACTCTGAAAAATACAAGGCTTTGAACCTGCCTCTCTTTCCCAGTGTTCTCTGCAGCCATTTTTCAAAAGTGAATGTCGTGGATATTTTTGAAACGGGAAGAATGACCATGTTGAGCTCCCACTGTACCAAATAGCATACAGCAATCAATAGCAGTTAAAGCTGCAGGAGCTAGGGAGGCGGGTCCTGAAGCAGACCCCTCTGTTTCCCAGGAGGGCCTCTCTGCTTGTCCCAGCTCTGGCCTCAACCACGATGGCTGATCCTGATGGAGATGGTAACCCTGGCAGCCTCCCTGCAGACCATCTATGGCAGTGCTTCTGAGACTTACACTTGTGCGGCAATCCCTGAGGGTTTGTTAAGACAGTTTCCTGGGCTCCACCCCCAGGGATTCTGATTCATGTAGGTCAGCGTTGGCCATGAACTTGCATTTCTAACCAGCTCACAAGTGGTGCCCCTGCTGCTGGTGTGGGCACCACTCTTTGAGAACCACTGCTCTAAGAGAATGAGGCCAGGCTGCAGGGGCTGGTGGAAAGGTCATGGGTTCTGTTGAGCAAAAGCTGGTCTTGACTACACTTGGTGTCAGGGAGAGGATTGTAGGGGATAAGGTAAAATTTACCCACTTAGAGTCTACCTCTTTCAGCTTTATTTGGCGCACAATGGAACTGCAATTTTGACTTTCCACATTTACCACTGTTTTATATGATTTCGGTTTAGAAGGAAAATGCTCGTGGGCCAATTTTCTAGGAACTAGGTAGGTTATGTTACTCCTGTATTACACCAAATACTGGTAATTTTTAAAAATTGCTTTATTGAACTATAATGTACATAGCACAAAATCCACCCATTGTAAGAGTTCAAGGATTTCTAATAAATGTATGTTGTGCAACCATCACCACAGTCCAGTCTTAGAACATTTCCATCATCCCAGAAAGTTCCCTCAAGATCGGTGCTTTTGTTTATGAATTATGTTAACTACACATTCAGGTACCCTTCCAATGGATAACAATACTTTTTAAAGCCCTCTGTATGTTTTCATTGTTTTAGACCCAATAAATAGGTTATAGGCCACCTGTTTCATTTGTCATTGGTTAGTCTTCTTAGAGAAGCTTGTATGCCACTTGCCTAAAATGAAAAAATTCAACCAGTGAGTATTGTAGCATCTACTGTGCCAACCGTTGCTTTGCCGTCTCTTAAAATAAGGCTTCATAAGTGCACTTCTCATGGTTTAAAAGAGTTCTTCAATAATATATCTTGATTCAGCACCCATTGTGTGCCAGGAGGTGCACTAACAGACATAAAGGGGAATAATGCGTGGCTTTTGCCTTCAAGAGGCTCACACCTCTAGGAGATGAGACAAAAATGCAAGCTAATAAATATAGTATGATTCTAATTAAGTCCCTAATTACAAATCTTAGAATGTCAGGGTAAATAAACAGCATTAAATCTTATTGTTTTGTGGCATATACTGAGTGGCTTTCTTGCTCCAGAAACTGGTTTCACTACCCCAGCTGGCCTCTGTCATCCAAACATGATGTCATGAGGGCCTTATCAGAGGCAAAACCTTTTCTGTAGAAAACGTGTGACCAGAGCATGCCAATAAAAGGATACAGTTTTAACTATGATAGACCCGACAGTGATGCATCATCTGATGGTCTGCCTTTCACAGTGAGAATCAACAAGGAACTTAGTCCACAAACACCTACCTGAACTGCGTTAGGTATTTTGGAGCACACTGAAGAAGCAATTCCTGGTCTTATTGAGAAGACAGGACTTAACACATACAGAAAACAGGCGTGTAAAGAGGCATATGGTAAAGTTCTAAATTAGGTGTGAGTCATGCCAAAACATCCAGCACAGACAGGAAATGCTGTGGGGAACTAGGCTTGCTCCCTGCAAAGCAGGACTGCGGAATGCCTCTGAGTCATTAGGGGCAGAGAGAGCACAGGGGCTTTACAGAATGTTGGGTTATACCAGCTAAACACCATTGTAGTGTACGGCAGGCAGCAAGTTAAGGGGGCTTCCTTCCCCCGCATATATTTGGCTTGGATTTCTGTTTATTTTTCTATATTAACTAAACTTCCTAATTTAAATCAACTGTGTAGAAAATAAATGAACTGAATCATATTAGAAGTAGAGAAGACCCGCAGTTTACTAGTTCTGTTGCTACATGTAATGGTGTTCACTTTTTAAAGTCTTCCCCATTTGTGACAGAAAAACAAGGCACTTGATTTCCTTGGAACGCTATTGATAATCTTTAGTGTGAACATGAAATGATGTTACTTGAGAAGAAAAATGGGCAAAGATGTATTAACCTTAGCAATTTCTCATTGCTTCTCAAAATCCAATCTTTTCCCTAGTTTTCAATACTTTTGAGTTGGGCATGATTATACCTATCTACTCTCCCTTAAAATGTGTTTCGGGTATGAGTAACGTGGGACAAGGGTCTGTCACACCACCCCCTTCCCTTTCTTTGGGGGCTACCGTGGTTGACAACCACGTGTGCCCAGCACAGGTGGGACAGTGTGACTGCTCTTCCCTCGATCTAACGAGCTCTGGTTTTGAACATTAGGCTGGTCAGAGAGCAATGTCAATCCTCCTCCTTCTCCATGGCCAGCACCAAAGGCAAGCAGTCCCAATGACAACAGCCCTGCAGTGAAAGGTAATACAGTGTTTTATCCCCCTGAAATGAAAGCCACCTTCCTTTCCACTGGCCTAACACTATTTTCTGTATTTCTTTACTAATTTCCATTTGAGCACTTAGGGTTGAAATGAGAGGCTATTCGGGTGCAGAGTTTTGCATGATCCTAAGTCTTACATCCTGACTTTTTTTCTGGCTTACTGTCCTAATTCATAATTCACTTTTTCAAATTTAATGAGGAGGGATAAAATATATCTGTCTCCATGTGACTGGGTGCTCCCCAAGATTGGGTGGAAACAGCATGGGAGGAAAGACCTCTGAGGTTTGCTGTCTTTAGCTGAAAATACCATTGCCACCACCAAACAAGGCCTTTAATTAGTGCTCTTCACAAAGAGCCAGGTTTCTTAGTTGTCAAAAGAGGGCCTTTCAAGTTCATGAGATCTGTTCTCTTCTTGAGACAGGGCCCCAAAGGGAACATCTGCTCGACTGAAGATCTCATCTGTATTTGCAGCTCACGCTCTCTTCCTTTGGTCTTCACCCACTTTCCCCTTGTTGACCTCAGGAAGTTAGGGGAAGTGTCTATTATCATCAAAAAACATTCCCGTGATGTTCTTTTAGGGGGTGTGCGGATAGTTGCACCTGGTTTTCCCTCCAACAGAGGAGGTCTGGGGGATGTGAGGATTGCCCCAAAGTATAGTCACCTGGTTCCTCACAGCAGGGCCACACCCACTCTGAGGGCCTTCTAAGACCTTTGCACAAGTTGGGAGGAAGGGGAAATGAGCATGTAGCATATTTTCACTGGAGATACTTCTAAGATATCTTGATTTTCTCTATCCAGAATAGACAAATCCTCCTAAATCAGTCTTGCCTCATACAATTTCCTTGTGTGCCCTCCTACACGATTAAAGAAAGCTGACTTCCTTGTTTTTAGTTGTTTTTCCCCCACCCCAACCAACTATACTGAGATCTCTCAAGTCTCAGTTTATCACATCAAAATAAGCCAAGTGTTTTGAGGGCTAACTCCTCACAGAACTCAGTTAGTGTCACATGGTAATAACTTGCATGTTACTAACTAGTCCTGCTTGTAGTAACTTATCTCCGTAATAGATGCATTGTTATCTCATTATAAAGTGAAATATCTGCAACAGAGTTTGACAAAAAGCCAAAGGGAGGGCAATCAGAAGTACAAAGTGCTCAGTATACCGTCTTAACATTTCAGGGCCATTTTGTTGGGAAGACCAAAGGCCCTGTTTATGTTGGTGGATTCCCATCGCTCTAATATAACCACTCTTAGCAACTTGTCCTCCCAATATTCTTTGAGACTCTCTTAGGCAGATGGCAAGCACCTTCCTAGCTGCTCTCAGCTAGAAGGAGAACCTGTCAGAGAGACATATTCTTCATGCTTTTGATACTCCCACCTGTTGGAGATGGAAAAAAGCATGGGTCATCCAAGCCAGTGAACTTCGATGCTCATGTGGGATGATTTATATAAAGAGGAGCCTCCTACTTATTTAGGAATCACTTGCATCAGGCACTCTTTTGAAAATCTTCTCCTCATCTGGAAGATAATTTGCCTCTATTATAGTGGTAATCAGGAAGTCAGGGCAGGTGTTTCAGTGAAGGAGCAGCTGAGGGAAGTACTCCAGGGAGGCTGAAGGGTGAGGGGTGTGGGGTGTTTTAGAGCCCACGGGAGAAGGGAAGGCATGTGGAGGGCCTCCTTCCTCTGACAGGAGAGGGGTGAATGTGGTGACTTTTAACAAAGAGGAGAAGCCAGGCCTAGGTGCCAACCCCTTCTTGGAAGCCTGAAAAAAGTGGCCATGGTATTTCTGTTGTCCCAGCAGATATGACAAGATTCTTCCAGTGAACCCTGGAAGGCACCTTGCTTCCTCAGCCATTCAGTCTGACTTCTGAAATAACTATGGTATTTCTTGGTTGTGGTAGAGTGGCAGGGTCTGAGGCAACTCTCTGGGCTGTGGCCATCTGCTGGGGTGGGGGTGAGATGGGAGTTAACACGAGAGTTCATTCTTCACTGAGCTTTAGGCCGTGGTTTTGAAATTATACTCAGCCGACCAACGGGGGGACGTTAGGGTGGAATTCCCTAACTCGCTTTAGAGCCAGAGCATTATGGGGTTTGTCTGATTGAGCATCCTCCTTTTCCAGAGGAGCCTGGACCCTCCCGTGTGCAGGAGGGCAGAAGTGGGCACTTGGAAGGCGGGCGTGCTGATGCTTCTCCTTCTCTCCCCAGAGCCTGCCAAGGCTGCTTCGGACCTGACTGCCTGGTTCAGCCTCTTCGCTGACCTCGACCCATTATCAAATCCTGATGCTGTTGGGAAAACGGATAAAGAACATGAACTGCTCAATGCATGAATCTGCAGCCTCCGGGACGGAGCCCGTGCCACCCCTGAACAGCGCGCCGGGGGCTCGCGGTCGTCTGAAGTGATCAGTATGCTGTTTTACTGTTGACGTGCCATTTTAATAAAATGAAGGGTCAAAGGCCCTGTTTATATTGGTATAATTATTTACTCTTATTTGGTATAAAGGGTTTTAGTGTATTCTCTATGTGGACCTAAACAATACAGGCTTGTCGCGGAGTGGTTTCCAGGCCGGTGGCTCTCCTGCCAACACCCGCGTTGTGGCTGCTGCTGTGTCACTCGGCTGCCGTGAGATCCAAGTTCAGATCATAAACCTACTTTGTGTTAGGTTTAAATAACGTATCCTACAGCCTCAGAGGCAGCCAGAGGCTAATGAAACTTAAATGCCTCCTCTGTACCCCCTGCCTCTGTCCCCCTTTGAGGGGGGCTGCAGGAAAATGCCCCTTCCTGCCAACCCACCTTCCAGGGAGCTCTGGACGAAGGTCTGGCCAACCAAAGACACTGTCCCCCAGCCCTTGCCCGGTGGACTGTGTTCTCTCACAGGCAGAAGAGCTTGGCTGTCTCTGCTTCACGAACCTTTCTATGGAAAGCAGCCATGTCTGCAGATACGTGTCTCCTTTGTCCTCTCCATGGCTGGAATTCAAAAGCATGTATTTCTGGAGCCCTTTGTGACATTAACTGTTTGGTTTTTTTCTTTTTTTAATTAAACGGAAAAAATATTTGACATGCAAAGTTAATAAATGAGTTTGTTGCGGGGACTCAGTGGGGAGGTGCTGTGGGGGTGGGGGCTGGAGAGGGACAGAGGAGGAGGAAGGGTCCCGCTGAACGAAGCTACTGACGTGACCCCTTGCATCCCCCAGATGCGGTGGCTGGGGGAGGAGGTTATGGCCTTCTGTTGCCTTGGGCAGAAATGCATGATTTGCATGTGGGCACATAAGCGGCTCAGACACTCCCCTAGCGTTAGAGACCCCAGAGCTGGCGCCTCTTCTCCCCTCCCGGATCACCAGTGACATGCTAAGTGAGAGGCCACACACATCCACAGAAGCCTGTGGCACCCCTTTCAGTGAGCCTTTGGCCCTGAGCGGGGGTGGAATTGATAGCCGGCAAATGGTTCTACATGCTCAGTTGGGCCAGGGAAGCTTTGGCTACGCTTCTGCGGCCTCATCCTCAGCTCTGAAAGGGTCGCCTGGGGCCACTTCCTCAAACACACAGGAACACTGGGCTTCCCGGCTCCTCCTGGAAGGGCCCGGCCCCAGCAGTAGCCACCGTCCTCTGCAAGGCAGCCTGGGGCTGGGTGACTGGAGCCGGGACTGCTGGAGGGACCTCTTCCATGCGGGAGAGACCGGCAGGTGTAACGGGTCTGGGGACTCCGCGAGTTGTGTAGCTTCTGTGGCTCTGCTCACTTCCCAGCCAGCACGGGGCCGTCCACGGAGTCTAGTTTGTTCGAATCTTACTTAGCAACTCCTCAGCCGGGATTCATGGTCTTTGAGGAGATGAAGACACAGCCCCAGGGCCCCACCTTGCTGCCCTCCACATTGTACCCCGTAAGACCCCTCTCGTCTCTGGGCCTGTGCACTTGCAGCGTACTCCACCCAGGATGCCGGCCTCTCCTTACTTAGCCACCATCACAATGCTGCCCACCCCGCAGGGGCTTCCTCAGTCCCACCTCCTCCGCCGGGACTTCTCCAAGTGCAGCCCCCCCGTTTTTCTTTGAGCGACGGCCCCTCATCTCTCCCTGACCATTCCCCTGGCTTTCTAACGCTGCGCTGTGTGCGTCCGCCTCTACCGCTAGGTTTGCAATCCCGTTGAACAAGGTCCCTATTTCCCCAAATCTTCTGTCTCCCCAGTAACCAGCACCCTCGAGCCACCTTGTAAGCACTGGATTAGCGGTTGCCGGATGGAGCTGCCCTGTGTGGAATGCGGATTAAAGGCTCCTGGTTTCATCCTGGGTCACATTTGCTTGCAGCCGTGGAAACCCACAGCAGCGCAGCGAGGAGATGAAGCGGGCGGGGCTGGCTCCTCCATCCAGGCTGGAGGCCCCGGGAGCTGGCGGGGCAGAGGGGCCGAGGGCCGGGGGTGGGGTGGGGGTTCTTCTGTGTTCAATGGGTTGCTTTAAATACTAGCAGGTTGCATTTTGAAGTTGATCTGTGGGCGAAGGGGAACTGAGCATGGCGGTGATTGGACAGGCTTCGCTACAAGTAAAAGAATTGCACATGGAGGCATTTTCTCCCTGAATTTTCTTTACATTTTTGTAAATTAAAAAAAAGATTCAGTTCCCTTTCCCATCTGCAATCCACTTGGCCAGGCTCTTGATCCCCCTTGATAGGCGTGTTTTGATCCGGGCTCACACAAAGCCCCCTCGGCCACCTCTCCGGTTTAAGGAGAAGCAGCTGCTGCCTGATTCTCTTTTAGGCCGCCTGTGTGCCGGCCCCATTCCTCGGGGGCCCACCTCGGGCCCCGCCCCAGCCGCCATGAAGAAGACAAAGGTGCCCCACTCTCTTCACACCGAGTCTTGCTTCTCCCTCATTTTCATCCCGTGTTGTGAGCCAGTCTGAACAATTGCACTGGAACCCTCAGGGGAATTCGGAGAGCACCTGCTCCTTGAAAACGTCCCTGTCCTTTGAGGTGATCTGCGAGTCTCACTCCCCTTCTCCCCCGCCCCAGCCAAGATATAAAGAACATGCAAATTTAAAGGAGGGAGCCAGCAATGTTTCTATTTCCTCCTTTCTTACTTCTTTTCCCAGCTGGCACGGGTTTTGGGTGTACTTTATAGATTCATTGCCTTCAAAATGTAATTTTAGAAATGTCAAGTTGATGTTGAGTTCTGGGAAAGTGAGAAAAGCATCCATCAGCTTCAGAATTAGAAATGCACCAACTTAGAAAGAACCAGCCCTTTCTGTCAGAGGTTTTCGCCCAAGAAAATGTGACCTGCTCAGAGTTGGCAGCCCTGAGTTGCCAGTGTGCATGTGGGTGGGGCTCACCATCATGCTGGGGCCAGTCTTCTTTACACTGGGTCTGGGGCCTGGGCTGAGGCCCCCGAAGGTGCCATGTGAAGCTGCCTCGCCATCTGGGTCAGGATGGCACCTGCCAGACCGCTCCTGCCTTCTGCGCATGCTCCAGCTCCAGGAGCCAGCTAACTGAATTCCACATTTCCCTCTCAGAGACCACTGCAGAGAGACCCCCTCCCCAGGGGCCGACCCTGGCGCAGGGCTAAGTATTAGCACTACTGATTTTGCCAATATATTAAAGTTGCATCTGTCTTTGTGATCAACTAGTGTCCTCCAGACAGGCCACAGCAGTTAATCCTGTGCTTTGACTTAAGCTGTCTCATCAGTTCTCTGACTGGCACCAGTCACAGAGCAGTGATGTAGGTTTCTTCAGCTTTGTTGGAAAACAGAGTTCAGCTTAGAGCCAACTCTGAATGATTGGCAACGGCTGCCGAGAATTCTGCATTGAGAAGGATTCTGATAAATGAATGATGTTTGTGATGGGTATGGGGCAAGGAGTGGTGGCAATGGTGCTATATATTTACCAACACTGCGTTAGACCTTGTCTTTCATGGGGCTTTTAGAGTTAACTTATTCTTCTTTTTATTTTTTTTAATCAAAAATAACTAGGATTCTGGAACCCTGAGAGAGGGCATGTATGGATGAGAAAAGCAGAAAGTTCAAAGAACGCATTACTACTGAAATCTAATTCAACTCAAATTCACTTAAACAGCAACGAAAAGGTGGGGGTGGATTTGTTTGCTCAGGTAACTGAAAAGTCCACGGGTAGGTTTCAAGCATGGCTGGATCTAGAGGCTCAGGAGATATTCTCAGCTATTGTCCACTCTTCAGCTTTCAGCTCTGATTCCTCTGTGTTGTTGCATTCCAATAGACTCTTCTCATAAGGAGGCAAAATGACCACCAGCATCTCTAGCCAAAGTCTTAGAATTTAGCCTGCCTTGGGTCCTGTGTCCAATCTTCAGTCAATTACTGGAATCAAGGGATGTGGGGGTAGGAAATAGACTGTTTGCCCAGCTTTTCAAGTGCCTGTCCTTGAAGCATGACCCTCAAGGACTGGGAATGGAGAAAAGATAGTTCCTCTAGGGAAAACTGGGGTGCTATTATTAGAGGAAGAGGGAATGAATGCTGGGCAGGAAAATGTGATAGAGATCCACTCTGGCTTCCACTGGAATGCCTTTGAGGAGACACTGGTGTAGTCTTTCCAGAGGGGTATGAAACAGGGGGGTTAAAGACCTGGAATGTTTTCCAAAAACCCCACTATAGGGACCCCTTCTGAGGCCATCCCAGGCACTGGGGCTGCAAGGCTTGTGCTCTCAGTGGCCCATTGAGGATACCTACCTTGCAGCTCTCTTACAGCTGACTTCAAGGATTCAAAAGGATCCTAGAGCTCTTTGTATCCAACCCACTTATATCTAGGTGAGGAAACCAAGGAACCCAAGGAACGGAAGAAAATGATGTTAGTGGAAAACCAGGATCAGAATCCACATTGCCCGTCTCCTACCTAGGTCAAGGCTTCTTTTACTTCAAGGTGTTTGCCGGAAACTGAGAGTTGAAAAGAAGAATTCAAAGACATGTACTCATCACAAGAAAGAAAAATTGGTAACTGTGTATGGTAACGGACATTAACTAGACTTATTGTAGTGATCATTTTGCAAAATACACAAATATTGAATTATACCTCAATAAAAAATAAAAACAAAGACACACAAAACTCCTTTAAGAACCAATCTCTCTTTTCTCCCCTCCCAACACCTTCTTTTTTTTTTAGGCCAATTATTAAATGCACCCTTTGGGGATAGAATCTAGGATGGTAGTATAGGGCAGTTGGTAAGAGTGTGGGTTCTGGGGCTGGGCCAGTGGCGTAGTGGTTAAATTTGCACACTCTACTTCGACAGCCCGGGATCCCAGGTGCAGACATTAGCACTGCTCATCAAGCCATGCTGTGGCAGCATCCCACATAAAATAGAGGAAGATTGGCACAGATGTTAGCTCAGCGACAATCTTCTTCAAGCAAAAGAAAAAAGAGAGTGTGGGTTCTGAAGCTGACAAATTTGTATTCAAGTCAAGCCTCTACCAGCTGTAAGTCACACACTCTCTCTGAGCTTCTGTTCTCTCATCCACATAATAGGGACAGTAGCATTCCCTGTCTCAGGAAGTTATTACAAAGACTAAGTGAGTTGATGCCCCAAAGACATTAGCATTGTGTGGGCAACTACTGCACATGAGTATGGCCACTAGTGTCACAGAAGGTTACTGGCTTGGTAAACGTTATTGAAGTAGGCATGGGGGGCTGCTCCCTCCCCGCGACCTTCCATTAGACTCTCAAAGCCCCATCTTCTCTCCTCATCACTTATTAACCCATTCCTAAACATCAGGGGAATGGAGGAAGGTAGGCGGATGGGACTAGAAAATCTAATGAATAAGTTGTCCCTCATTTTTCCATAAAGTTGGACAAGATTCCATGCTGAGACTAGGAGAAATGAAATGGGTTCTCTGCCAGGCAAAAGGGACATGCTGCAAAACTTGCCAATCTTAAAGGTATTTTTAACACAAGCCACTAACCAGAACACTGATCAAAAAAATTGGGATGCAGAGCAATTGGATGTCTTACACATTGTTGATGGGAAAGCAAAGTGGAACACCCACTTTGGAAAACAGTTTGGCCATTTCACAGAAAGTTAAACACACACCTACCATACAACCCAGCATCCTACGCCTAGGAATTCAACCTAGAGAAAAAAAAATCTTACGTTCACACAAAAACTTGCCTGTGAATGTTTGTAGCAACTTTACTCATAATCTACAAAACCTGAAAACAACCCAAATATCCTTCACCTGGTGAGTGGATAAACAAACTGTGGCAATGCATGCTATGGGATATTATTTACCAGTGAACGTGAACAAACTATTGATTCATGAAACAACATCATGATTCGTGTTGATATCATGTACCCCTGAGATGATGCAATGATAAGGGCATTTCACCTCTGTAGTCTTCTTTCCCCAAAATCATAACCCAGACTAGAAATAAGAGAAATATCAAACTCAAATTGAGGGATATTCTACAAAACACCTCACCAGTACTCTTCAAAAGTATCAAGGTCATGAAAAACAAGAAAAGACTGAGAACCACCCCAGATGGCAGGAAATTAAGGAGCCATGACAATTAAACGTCATTTGGAATCCTGGACTCGATTGCAAAACAGAAAAAGAACATTAGTGGAAAAATGGATGAAACCCAAATAAGTCTATAGTTAATAGTATTGTACCAATGTTAGCTGCTTAATTTTGACAACTGTCCTATAGCTATGGAAGGTGTTAGTATTAGGGGAAGCTGGGTAAGGAAATTTGTAGTGTCTTTGCAACTTTTCTGTCAATCTAAAAGTATTACAAAATAAAAAGGGTTTTTTGTTTTAAAGGCTAAATACTGTGTGCTTCCATTTGGATGCCATTTTGGCTACGGCAAACCCATAAGGACAGATATCAGATCAGTGCTGCCAGGGGCTGAGCTTGGGAGAGGTGCTGACTCCAAAGGGGCACAAGAGAAATTTGGGGGATGGTGGAACTCTTCTATAAATTGATTATGTTGGAGCTTATCTGACTGTATGCATTTGTCAAAATCCATAGAACCATATGCTAAAAAGGATGAATTTTACTGTATGTAACTTATGCCTCATCAAGTATGGTTTTAAAGAAAAGAAATTGGATTCTAGACCCTCCACAAAGGGGTGCTGGTCTACAGGCTAGGAGAGCCTCTGAGATATGAGGTGAAGCAGAGACTCAGATGGGGTTGCAGATTTAGGAGTCTGATCAGCCTGAAGCTCCAAAGAAGATCACACTATTCACAGTGGTGTTCTCGTGGGATGTGCACAGCATCCAGCTGAGGGTAAGTCAGGATAGGCCAGATTATGCTGCAGCAACAATCGCCACAAACTCTCAGGGGCTTAGAACAAGGACGCTTTCTTCCCTTCTCTCTCATGCTCTCTTTCCAGTGCGGGTCAGTGGGGCTCTGCCCCATAAACCTTCAGGGACTCATGCTGACCAAGCCTCACAGCCTCTAGCTGCTCACGTGGAACCTGGGAGCTGCTCAGTCACTGCAGCAAGGAAGGGTAGAGCTGGAATGTCAGGCGTTGGCTGTTCTATGCTTCATCCAAGGAATGGCACACTCCTGCTCCTTCCACGGCCCACTGGCCACAAATGGCCACAAGCCTACCTGCCAGGGAATGGGAAAGGGGACACGGTAGACAGAATAGTTCATGAGTACTGCCATTTCTGCCTTATAAAGCCTCTTGGTCTTTTTATTTTTCTTCTTCTTCTTAAAGCTTGGCACCTGAGCTAACAACTGTTGCCAATCTTTTTTTTCTCCTGCTTTTTCCCCCCAAATCTCCCCAGTACATAGCTGTATATTTTAGTTGTGGGGCCTTCTAGTTGTGGCATGTGGGATGCTGCCTCCACATGGCCTGACGAGTGGTGCCATGTCCGTACCCAGGATCCGGGTGAAACCCTGGGCTGCCGAAGTGGAGCGCATGAACTTAACCACTCAGCCACGGGGCCGGCCCCAAGGCTCTTGGTCTTTAAAGTTGACTGAAAATGCTACAACAATAAAGTCTAGTTTGTTCAAAGGAAAGAAGAACGTCTATATGTATTAAAGGAGGAGCCTTTTGTGGGTTGTTTTGTTTTCTTTTTAGCAGACAAAGGTCTTACAATACTGGCAGTTCGATCCTCTTCCAGGAGGTTCGAAAAGTTCCGCATGAATGCACTGACATAGAGCAACATTCAAACTGTCTGTCACGGCCACGGCCCTCTTCTAAGCAATCTTGGCTCCCATTCTGCTGGGAGAGACTGTCGTCTTAGGCTCATAAGTCATGCTTTGAGCCACAGGACCTCCTGGTCTCAGCTGACTAGGTCAGGAAACCAATGTGGTAGGGCTGGCAGAATAACTTTTCACCCAGACAACAGTCAGAGTTTATCAGATTCTCCCTCCTTTGATTCTGAACTGGTGATGATATGAAAGAAGTTGTCAATGATAAGACAGTAGATACCAAAATTAACAGTAGCAATGCACACTTACTGTAAAGTGATAGGAGCCTGGAGTAAGAAACTATGACCAAGCAGAAGCAGAGAGATATAGACAAAATACACGCTGGAGGAGGGCAGATGGCTGGTAGTGGCCGGACTGTGGAGCCAGCCTGTGTCGCTCAGTCAGCATGAGTATCATTGCTCTCCTGCCGCTCATCTCAACTTCTGTGATCAACACTTTGATGGATCTCTTTGTACTTTCCTCTAAAAATAGGATCTTTGGCTTTAATACAAAGTAAACACCTATGTCCTGCCTTCTGATAATTAATTGATAGGAAACTGACCTGAGGGCCCCACTGTTCTCAACGTGCCCAAATGCTTACTGTAGAGTTCCCAAACATTTGGCCATACTCATTGAACCAGTGTTCTTCTGGAGAACGTGATTAACCTCAGTTGAATTCTGGGGCCCTACAGGCTCTCTATCAATCTTACCCGCCACCTCCCTGCCCCCTATTGCCTGACACTCTTGAAGCATTTCAGTAATATGTCCAAGTCCAAGTGCACTGAGATGCCCCTTCTCCTACTGCTGGGATCCACCCCCTGAGAACAATCCCATGATGTATAACTGCTGGCCTCAGCATTACGGCAGGCCACTTCTTCATGACTTGCCCTAGAAGAAAGCTAATTGAAAGTGCTCAGGAAACCTCTGAACCCCGACGGGGACCTGCACCCGGGCCCCCTCTGGCAGCCAGGGGAGAGGCAATTGATTTTAGAAATGCTCGGTTCTCTGGGCTTTCTTCTCCAGCTACTTCACAGGGAACTCTTCTATTGATTTTGGTCCGACGTGTCTCCTTGCTGGTATTTCTGGCCCTAAATTGTGGTGCCCCAAGGGTCTGTTCCACAACTCGAGCATCCTCCACTGTCCCCCCATCCCCAGCACAAACAGAAAGCATTCTCAGAAACGACACAGCCCCTGACAGATCGACACCCTTGCTTCCATTCTCTTCCAGCAGTTCATTACTATTTCTGACAGCTAGGTTATAAACTCTAGTCTGTCTAGGGATTTATGGACCTCTTAGCTTCAAGAGTTTTCTGTGCATCCTTTGAGATCATATGTAATTTTTTGTGAAAATGTACTTCTGTGGATTTTTTTTTTCCCTAAGGAAATGGTCTAGAGCTTCCATAAATTCTCAAAGGGGTCAATGAACAATAAAAGTCAGAAACATTCATGCTAATCGTAGGTTTCACGCTGCTGCAGACGGCACCAATGTGATTGGAACTTCCTGTGAGCGCTAAAAGCTTGTGTTATCCATGCACAAGCAATTGCAAGGTTCCTCTGGCCACCTTTCCCTGCAGGGAAGTCACAGCCATACTGTACTGTTTCCTCTCTCCTTGCCCTTAATGGCTGACTTGGCCATGCGTGGGCCTCAGCAGTCAAACTGAGGGGTATTTTTATCCTGCCAATGGGAGCTGCCATCCTGGGTAAGCTGTGACTTTGGCTCCAGCTGGAAAGGAAGAAGCTACCGGGGAGAAAACAAATCCTGACGACACACTAGCCCAAGCTCTGGCTACCTGCAGTCTGCCACCCATCTGTTGCCTCAGCCTCAGAACTGGCCCCAGGGGAGCCCTTGCTTCTGTATCTTGGGCTTCAATGGTGGGTCTGTGGTGAGAGAAGCCCAGGGCCAAGCAGGCTAGTTTTTCTGCCCTATCAGCCAGGTCCATGGTTAAAGACAAGGCACCTGGAAAAGACAGAGTGGGCCCAGGCTGAAGCCTGAAGTGTCACGGTCTTCTGGTTTTGCTTTCTGGGTGTGGGCAGGGTGAGGAGAGCTGGGCACACAGGAGCACGGTGAGCAGGGAAGACTGAAGGTCTGTGGGGGACAAGGTTGGAGGCGCACATGCTGGCCTCTTGCATGGGCAGCCAGGGTGGTGGGCACCTGACTAACCCGCCTACTCAAAGTGAAGAAAGGTGCAAACGACGGTGGACAGCAGAGCAGGAAGCAGGGCTGTGCAGTGAATGTCCGAGAGGACAGGAAGAGAGGCAGAGTTTAGGCTCATGTAACCCTGTTTATGGCTTTACTCCCTCCACTCTCTCTGACCCTACATGGACTATGGAAAATAAAAACAGCTATTGTCCATGGGGTGCTCTTTGCCAGGCACTATGCTATGTGCACATAAGCTCCTTTCATCTTCTGAACTATCCACCCGGGTAGGACTTTTGGGCATGTGTGTAAGTTTGTCTTTTTTTAATTGACTTGTAATTCACATACCATAAAATTCACCCTTGTAAAGTATGTGATTCAGTGGTTTTTAGTATATTCACAAGGTGTGCAACTATCCGCATTATCTAATTCCAAAACATTTTTCTTTACCCCAAAAAGGAAACTCTGTACCCATTACACACGCAATGTGACTTCCCACTCCACCCTACCCCAGACCCTGGAAACCACTAATCTACATTGTCTCTATGGATTTGCCTAGAATGGACATTTCATATGAATGGAATCATATAATATGTGGTCTTTTGTGACTGGCTTCTTTCACTTCGCGTGATGTTTGTAAGTTCATCCAGCTTGCAGCATGAATCAGCACTTCATTCCTTCTTATTTCCGAGTAATACTCAGCTATATGGACATGACACATTTTATTTATCCAGTCATCAACTGATGGACATTTGAATTGTTTCTACTTTTTGGCTAGTATGAATAAAGCTGCTACAAACATTTGTGCACAAGTTTTTGTGTAGACATATGCTTTTAGTGTCTTGGGTATATACCTAGGAGTGCAATTGCTAGGTCATATGGTAACTCTATGCTTAACCTTTGAGGAACTGCCAGACTACTTTCCAAAGTGGCTATACCATTTTATACTCCAACCAGTAGTGTATGAGATTTCCAATCTCTCCACATCCTCACCAATGCTTGTAATTATTTACCCTTTGATTATGGCCATCCAGTGGGTGTGAAATACTATCTCATTGTGGTTTTAACTCGCATCTCCCTAATGGAAGTAGGTACTTGCTATGCACTGAATTGTTGTCTCCTGAAAGATCCATCTGTTGAAGCCCTAAACCTTAATGTGGTGCATTTGGAAATAGGGCTTTGGGAGGTAATTAAGGTAAAATGAGGTCATAAGGGTGAGGCCCTGATCCCACAGATTAGTGTCATAAGAAGAAACACCACGGTGCAGAGGAAAGGCCATGTGAGGACAAAGCAGCTGTCTGCAAGCCAGAAAGAGAGTCTTTACTAGAAACCCACCCTGCTGGACCTTGATATGGGACTTCCAGCCTCTAGAACTGTAGAAATAAATTTCTGTTGTTTAAGGCACTCAGCCTGTGGTATTTTGTGACGGCAGCCTGGGCAGTCTTAGAATTATTATCTCTGTCTTACAAATAAAGACTCCCAGGCTCACTGGGTCATCACTCACTCTTGTCTGATGCCAAACCTGGGCCGTTTCTCCTTATGCCACACTACCTCTGGGATTCAGAATGTGGGAGGGACATGGTTCTACCAAACGTGGCCTGCCAGATGACTAAAATCACAGATGGCAAAGTGCTGAGACTGTTTGGTGAATAAGGGGGCAGAAACTTGCCAAGAAGGAGAAATAAGCAAATTGAATCGCCAAGTCGCTCTGCCCCACTGGCTTATGCCAGCTACAGATTCAAAGAGCAAGAGCCCAGTTCTCCTAACTGGTGATTCTCAAGCCAGGGAATCCACTGCAGCTTGTCTAGTGCTTTCATTCCCAATCTTCTCCATACAAATTCTGGTCAACATCTCTCTCACGTGCACTCACTTCAGGCAATCTCCGTAAAACTAAACAACCCCCAATAAAGCGTGTGCTGAGAAATTTGAATCACATTCAAGAACAATCTCTTGGCCATTTTCAGGTTTCTATAGTTTGCTTGGGACAGGGGTTCCTTTTCAATTTTCTAGATGAGGCAATTCAAGAAGTATAAGTGATAGGCAGATTCCTAGGCTCCCACTTCACAAATCCATCTCAGCTGAGTGGAGGGCTGTGAGTATGGGCCACACTCCAGGGCATGCTCTGTCCTCTGAACAAAAACTCCAGCCTTGCTCAGATGCACCTCCAACCCCACTCCAGGCTTACATAATTTCTCTTTACTTGTGTATGACAGGGTTAGGGCTACTGTTTTCGGGAAAGAGGAAAAGGCCTGATGCTCTCTGTCATGTTTGGATCCTTCCCATGAGCCAAAGTTCGCTCCACCAAGTTTTCTCTCAAGCCGCCTTGATTTTAAGAGATCTGCTGCTCATTTCCATTAAAACCAAATCTTTTGCAGCCATCTCCTTCATTTCCTCCCTACTTTTTCCCCCTCCCTTGATATTTAGAAATTAACATGCATTTTCCCTCAAATTACAAGGTTAATAGTTGCTACTAGAGAAAACTTAGAAAAACAGAAACACAAATGTTAAAGACAAATTATCCACAACTCAGACATAACTATTAATTTTTGTTCATTTTTTTTTTACTCACATATATATATGTATTTTTGCAAAACCAAGGGATCACACTGGTTTGTGACCTGCTTTTTGCAACTTGGTGTAAGTGCTGCCGTGTTCTTGTTCAGAAAGGATGTGCCCATTTATTCTTCTAATAGCAGGTACGAGAGTGACCCATATCCCTGCCACTCCCTTAGCACTGGATATTATCCTTCTTTTTAATCCTTGCCAATTTAAAGGCAACAAATTGCTGTTTTAATTTGCATTGCTTTGATTACTAGTGAGGTTAAACATTTACTTTCATGTTGATCACTTCCCTTGAGTTTCACCTTATCTTTATAACAGGAATATGTAAGGCAGTCAGTTCAGTCACATCCACTTTCTGCTGCAAACTGGCTGATGGATGCCTGGTGAGAAGGTGGTGCAGGCAGAGGCAAGAGGATGCCAGCAATTCTGCAGAATGAAGGTCATGTCACTTCCTTGTCTTCTTTCACAAAACACTACAAAAGGAATACATGCTCATTGTAAGAAATCAAGGATTTCAAAAGGGGAGACGAATGTTGCAAAAGCTGGCCTCAGTGCTCTCCTCCCCCACTCACAGCTCCTATTCCCCAGGTGTAACCATCTTCAGCCTCCTCTTCCTACCTCTTTATTGTCTTCCTGCAGGACCTGTGGCAATTGCCATGGATTTAGGGGAGCGATCAGGAGAAAGCATCAGGGACTCAAAAAGGAACAGGTTGCTCATACAAAGCTCCCAGGGTGGTCATTGGGAAGGGAAGCAGGAGAGACCACACCAGGTGTTTGTCTGTAATCAAATGAGCAGATGAATAGACAGTGAGTTAAGATTACCCTGTTTGCCTTGATTTCAGTCTGTATGAAAAATGGCAGGCTGTTTATTGCAGCACATGAGCAGTGTCCTTTGTTAACTTTTGTCCCTTGAGTATAAGCCTTTTCCTTTACAAAGTGGAATAGAAAACCTGAGAAATGGTTTGCCTTTCCCACATGAACCCTTCTCCCCATTTGGCAAGTCCTTGTGGGGCCCTCCATCCACCTTTCATCCAGCTCGCTTCCAGACAGTGGTTTGAAATAACATCCATTGCCTGCAGGGCCATACCTAATTCTGGCTAAAGGAATATCATCAAAGTCATGCTTAAAACTGATGCCAAGACTTGAGTAGAATTTGTAGTGTGAAAGTGGACCCATTTCTTGTTATCAGAAAATCTTTTGGAGGAAAAATGATCTAATTGTTCATTCTTAGTGTTAAAAAAATGGCTGTTTTGAATGAGAAGGGCCATCACTAAACAGATCTGGAACTTTTGAAAAACTTTATTTTTCCTCTTTGAGAGATGCAAATGCTTAGGGAATGGAATAGGCCATTTTTGAACTAATGGGTCACCAGACCCCCGTTAACTAAAGGAAAAAAATAAAGACATTCAAGGTAGAAATACTTCTCATTTCCTTCAGAGATTTTTTTTCCTTCTTTTCCAGCTTTAAAAACTGATCACCTCTCCTCTTTTGCATCATTTTCCACACGGAATCCTTTTCTGCAAGGGTTTAACTTTTCTTCCCGTTAGATTGTCTTGGGTGAGATGGTTTGGTGGTCAGACAAGATAACTTTCCCGCACACCCCGTACACTTCATACTATGTGAGTTGCTCAAATAACACATTTTGTATGAGAAAGCTTCGTCTTAAACCTGGTCCAAAAGGGCTTCTTTCAAGAAGTGCCCACCTGAAAAAGGCAAGCCTCATTTTCTGGACCCCGAGGACAGAAGGATAGCAAGACTCTAGGTGATGCTGGTGGCAGTAATGGGCACGAGTGTGTGTGAGGAGGCACAGAGGGCAGCTCCTGGTTGGTATTAGTTCTCTAACCCTACGTAACAAATTGCCTCAAAACTTAGCACCTTAAAATAACAAACATTGATTCTCTCTCACAGTTTCTGAGGGGGAGGAACCCAGAAGTGGTTTAGCTGGTCTGGCTCAAGATGTCTCAAGGTTGCAGTCATCTCAAGCCTTGACTAGGGCTGGAGGATCTGCTTCCAAGCTCACTCACACGGCTGCTGGCAAGGGGCCTCAGGTTCCTCGTTAGCGGGTGGCCAGAGACTCTCCTACTTGCCGTGCCGGGTGGGTCTTTCCAGACATCCTGAGTATCCTTACAGTATAACTTCCCCACAGCAGCAAGTGATGCAAGAGAGTGCACACCCAAGACAGAAGCCTGTCTTTTTGTAACTTAATCTTGGAAGTGATAGCCCATCACTTCTGCTGTCTTCTATTCCTAAGCGAGTCCAGACCACACCTATGGGGAGGAAAACTAAGCTCTACCTCTCAAAGGGAGGAGTGTCAAAGGATTCGTGGACACATTGTTAAACAACTACATGTTGATACAAGTTGCCGACACCGAGTTTGCTCTTGGGTCTACAGCAGCGGTCAGTAAATTCTTCCTGTAAAGGACCAGATAGTAAATCTCTTAGACATCGTGGACCAAACTCTCTGTAGCAACTAGTTAACTCTGCCATTGTACTGCAAAACAGCCATAGGCAATACCTAAACAAATGATCATGGCTTTATTCCTGTAAAATTTTATTTACAAAGATAGGCCTGGGGCTGATTTGGCCCATGGGCAGTAGTTGATCGACCCCTGATCTACAGCTATAGACGTTATTGGAAGTCTAGCACGCTTAGTGATTTTGTTTCCTTGTCATCAGAATCCTGTTTCAAAAGAAATTCATCCACATAGCATGGCTGTCTGATCTCCCACCATCTTGTCTCTGCAGTTTAAAATTTAGGGGTGAGGTAATGGGAAGCCATAAAGGCAAATCTGAGAGATTCAGATGGAGAAAATTTCAGGACATAGAACTCCAGTCCTTGTCTTCTGGGAAATAGGAAGAATATAAGTTTAAAGGAGGAGAGCTGATTGGCACAACAGGGAACAAGACAGTGTCTTCATTCCATTTAACCACTGAAGTTGAGATGAAACAAGGAAGTCTGAGAGGAGATGCTCTTTAGACAACTGGAACTGTGGGCCTAGACTACAGTTAAAATTTTGACTCAAGGTGTGAATTAAGGGATCCATCTTCATAAAGCTCCTGCAGCTCCAGAGCACCGAATTCACAAAGGAGTGAGTGTATGGGGGAAAAATGACTTGTGAGTACGAAAGATGAGGTGGAAGGCAGAGGTTCTTGTAAACAGCAGTAGGGAGCATGTAGGGGACAACACAACTTCAGAACTAGAAGGGACCTCACACTGTCGGGTGGGAATGAGAGTAAACATTTATTTGGCAATATTCATAAATAAACTTTAAGTGATTATTTCTAGCTAGCATAAAGTTAAACCCATCTAAGTTCTTAGACCTAATTTCACCCTCCTTGATCCGTAGGTTTCATTTTGCAAATAACGACTTTCTTCTCAGGGTTGATTACCTTATTATATGATCGAGTCAAGCAGAGATGGGGCTGAGAATTCCACTTTTCCTTCACATTCACTTGCAATGGAACTTTTAACTTGTAAATACTAGACAGTAATTTCCTAAATTAAATATTATCCTCAATAGTTCATCAATCTCACCATTGAAAAGTTATATTTTACTTTTTTTCAGCCAAAAACACAGCTACTAAATCGTCATATTAAGTTCAATTTAAAGGCCAAATCTTATCAATCTCTTTGATGAGACTGACTTCAGAAATGAAGAACCCACTGCTGGTAAACTATTTCTCAAAGTGGTTTATTTTTGCTTTCAGGCCACCACATGGCCTATCATGATCCTGACTGGGTAAGCGGGCATCATATCAACACTCCTTTGTTCTATAAAGCTTTTCTCCCTCTTATCCTGAATGTAAACATAAACAGCAAAAAAAATTTTGTTTCGCTGCAGCTTGCTTTGCAAGAAATAAGCAACTTCCTCTGAGGTGATTTCACTGAACTTATTTCCATAAATAATTCTTGGGTATAAAATAACGATACAAAGACACTATTTTCTCTATTTAAGGTACTCACAGCTGGGAGAAGTACATGAACTTTAGATATCCAGCTTCTTACTTTTGATGGAAAGTGTGTGTACTTAATATCAAGAGGAGACCAGGCAGTGGCAATCAGATCCAGCTATACTCCCTACAGCCCCAGAAATGCAGGCCAGGAACTCAGTGAGCACTGAGTTCTGCCAGTACCCTGAGCTGAATTCATCTCTGTCAGGTGGGATGCTAACAACCCAGTCTTTCCAAAAACATATGTGAACTATTCCAGTTTTACTAATAACTTTATTTAAATAAGACACAGGAACTTCTATACTGAAAAAAATACAAAACAAAAGCCACACATTTCCTTGTGTAAAGCCATATTGTATGGTAACTCGAATACTGTTCACCGCAGTGGCTAGAATTAAACAGTACAACTATATACAAAATTTAAACAATTTCTGACAAATTTCTACAGCTGGATGTAGGATACATTTGAGCTCAACAACTTCTGGGAAATTTACATGGCAAAGCATAAGCTTTAACACATTTGGTTCAAAACTTTAATATATGCTAAGAACAAATGTACAACACAATTAATATTTAGTTTCTCATGAGAAAATAAAAGTACGTCACTATAAATATCGTACATCAGATTTCATCACCAAAAAAGCATATTCAGTCCATCTTTCAGAAACTGATATTGATACTATTGCATCTTATTTGGATAAAAGCAGAGCAAAAGATCAACACATTATGTAATGCTAAACCAGATATCAGAAGTTAATGGAGCTCATATTTATCTTACAGAACTAGTAATTTTCTCCCTTTAACCATAATCTACAAAATATAGTATTTTCATCAAGGCCTGAGATTATTAGGGTTAAAGGTGTCTGCTGCTGAAGAGATTGTTTCAAAAGGTTCCCCTGTGAAAACGACAAAAGTAAACTGAGTCCTTTTCCATGACAGTCTCCTACAATATAACACTGACTAATTTAAAGGAGCTAGAATGCACCTTCGGGAGAGAATATTACTGCAAACTTTGGTGGAAAGAAGATAACTGGGATCATGACAAAATAATACACAGAATACACACACATACCAACATATACATATATGTGCCATTTCTTAAAAAAAAAAAAAAAAGGTGTTGCTTTCTTCTTTATCATCTCTTCCTTCTTCGACCTCCTTAGAAAATAAAATAAGGAAAAACCCAGGAATGACTGAAGGGAACTGAAACGTTCCTGCAACTGGAGGCACCTTGTTCCCCTAATTCTAAAGAAAACTGTGCCATACTATGTTTTAGCGAACTGAAAGCAATGGAATAAAAATAGAAAAACTTCTCTCTGCTTTTGGATACTCCCTTTGTGCTGCAGAAAACAATCTCTGAAAGTCGGGCTCTTCCACTGACTAATGAGGAATATCTAGGGCTCTCTCTTCACACTTGGTTGAGAAGTAAGGCTATTTACTTGGGTTTATGCTCTACTTCGCACACTCAAAATATTAACAGAACTATTCATGATATTGTTATGAGAGGCTTAAATCAGACAGCTTCAAACTACCACTACTGTAAGTCGCCAGATAATCTGCTTACTTAAATTGCATTGATTCTTACTTAGACCCACACATTCTCTCTCTACGTGAATGCAATTCATGCCCATAAACTGCTTGAGGAAAACAATCATCAAAAGTCTGTCCTTTTTTAACCTGCAAATTAAAGAATTTCCAAAAGAGAAACTAAACATTAATATGCCTTTAGATGAAACAGTAGCATTTCATGACCCTGATGGCCAACATAAACAAAGAAGCTCAGCTATCCCCTGTTCACTTGTCCAAACTTCCCTTGTTCAGAAATTAAACCTAGACATTCTTATCTTTAAATTCCATCACCCACAACGTGGAATGTTTATGTACAGCCCGGTAGTGGACACTTTATTTGCAACATTGTAACAGTCATTAACTGAGCAACACCTGACCTTGTTAAAGAAGCCACATTTACACGTGTTGAAACAGCAAATGCAACAGTTGTTTTACTTGTAACCACATGACAAAAGTGATGTCCGACACCACAGGTTTGCTGGTTCTCCTCATGTTCACCCATGTCCAGGATCATCGTTCTCATAGGGTTGAATGCACTTCTTATTCTAAGCATGTGGAATGTAATGAGGAAAGGGAAATGCACAAAATAAGGAAAGGCAAAAGAGTGATGTTCTCTCTTTAGCGTTTTAGCTGTGAAATATTTAATATCCCAATATGATATACATTCCAAGTTACCTGAGTTTAGACTTCAACTGAAGTACCTGAAGCTAGGCCATAGGGTGGGCACTGTGCAACTGTTGTGGCCATTTATTTTTATTTTTTTTTGCATTGTATGTATTACAGAAGTTAGAAACAAACACCTGGATCAATTGTAAACATAATCCTGAAGTACAGTATTTTCCATAGGACAAAACACAGCAAGACATTTTCTATTTAGACAGGCAACTTTTTGATATAGAGCTTATTTATACTGAAGAATTTGGAACAAAACACAGGACACAGTACTAATCTGTCAAACATACTATGAAATGCATAGTCTCCACTTAAAATGCTGAATGACACACACATTTTGCAAGCATTACTGCTTTCCACAAAAACTGCTGAATAGGAGTTCCGTCCCTGCCAAGATCAGTGTTAAGAGATACTTTATGATGCTGATAAGTATTCTGTTGGTGGTGGTGGTGTTCAGTAAGGTTGTCACTCCATGCAGATAGATATCTGAGATCTAGTTCCTGGTCCATGGAATGCAGGGTGGAGGCCAGCTCCCCCTCTGCTTTAGATGATCACGTAGTTCTGAGCAGAGACGTGTTCCTCACCCTGCAGTTCCTGCAGGAGCTGCTGCTGCTGGGATGGCTGTTGAACAGAGGCCTCTGTGGAGCCTGCTGTGCTGGTGTCATCAGAAAGAGATGCAAAGGAAACCCGGGAGGAGAGCTGCTCAACGGTTAGGGTTGCCAGAGCTGAGCTCTGGCCAGAGTTAGGAGAGTTCTTCAGCATCAGGTCGGAGGCAGGTAAGAGAGGGCCTAGAAGTTTCACAGGACAGAAAGCTGATCCGGTTGGGATGAAATTAACCTTGTTTTTGTCAGGACATGAAAAGAGAGGGGCTGAGATAGGCTGACGAGACCTAAAATCATAAAACAAAATTAGGTTTGCAATCACTAAAAAGTTAAGCACTTTCTGAATTAATTGGAGTTCTCTAAAACAGCTAAAATGTAAATGGCAGGGAATGAGTTAAGTGTACACAGAGGGGTAAACATCTTCCATAGCACAAGTCAGCTGGCAGACCATCGATGTACACAGCACTGAAGTGATATTTGAGACAAAAGGATTTTCAAAAGGTCTGGGCAGACAAATATTTTCAGAGATCATTAGTTTGCTTTCAATCATTTAGGATCATGGAAAAACCTACATTACAGTTGACGATTATGCAAGGTTAGAATGACCTTTTCTGTTAGGAAAAAGGATATTGGGAGAGGGATTACCCCCATCATATATTTGGTTGTAAGCATTTCCTCCTATTTCTGCATCTCTATACCTACTCTACTAACAGATCAGGAAAAAAAAATTTCAGTAGTTTCTTGAAGAGCCAGTCAGCCTCACAGGGCAGGGTTGACAAGCCCTTCCTCTCTCCCCATTCCTGGGAGCTAAGCCAACAACTCCTGCAAGAAGGGTCTCTGTCCCCTCGTAGGGTGCAAGAGGGCACCTGCACTGGGACAAAGGGATGAGTGAGTCCAAGAGCCACACAGTCTTTTCTTAAGCTATTCTGACAAGTATTTATAGCATGAACTTCTTTTCCTTTAATTTCTAATTTCTCCATGTTAAAATTTCATAAAGGAAAAAAATCTGTGAACAGAAAGTCTAAATTCAATGAATATACATGCTAGATATGTCTACAGGGCAGGACGCTAGTTTCCCTCTGGCTTGTGGAATCACTGTCATTAGGCTAGCCACACATAGATATTCAATTTGCTGCTAAATTAATAAAGCTTTTGAAAGAAAAATTCTTAGTGATTGAAAATAGATCTTTTAGGTAGTAAGGATGAATTTCCGTTTCTTTGTATTAGCTTACATATTTCCAACATACAGATTCAACTCTTCTCCAATAAGAGCTCTTTCACCTATTCAATTCTCTTTTTATAATTTGCTTTTGAAACACATTATCAGCTGGATGGAGTAGTTGATTCATCTGTAATCAACTGGTCTCAGTAAAAAGCTTTACAGCTTTGCAGATCCCAGCTGATAGAAAAGACATTACTTACGCCATTTCCTCAAAGACCTTCACTCGCTCACATCCCTCTGGGGGCTCCCGTTTGAACATGTAGCTGTTGTTTGGTTTGGGAGATGAAGCATACTTGGGTAACGGTGAGCTACTCCCACTGTCTGTAAATTTAAAGCAGTTATATTAACTAGTGATTGAAAGCTCTTTTAAATTAAATTTGATTTCCAAACAAGCAGCCTTTTGCACAATTTATCCACTATTGCCCCTTTGCTTCCACCACAGAGCTTCCTTTATTGCAAAGCTATTTCTAACACCCTTGTGTAGTACATTTCTTAGAAATAAAAGCTTCAATGCAACAGTAATCTGCCATACTACAGAACATAAAAGGAGGATATTTTGGTCCAGAAAACTGCATTTTGAATAAAGAAGAGCTATAGTCCTGAAAACAAATACATTATTATGTATTTCAAACTGTAAATGAATGGGGTAATATGTATAAGTCATGCAAAAGAATTACAAAGAGATTATAATACAGGGTTATTTATGTTTTCTCACTGTCCATCCAATTTAATTGAAAATTTTAGTATGTGGAATAATCTTCCTTACAAAAGTTCTTAGCAGAAACATTACTTTTACTAAACAACATGAGTAACATGTATGCAGGGAAAAAAACAAGTTTATAACACATAATGTCTTCTTCCCTCGGCCCACCATGAACAAGGTAATTTGCTCAGAATTTTGCCTTTAAAATGTATATATGAAAAACTTTTGCAGCACAATTTGTATTTTTGCCACTAGAAGCATGAGAAATCTAAAAGGATCTTTACCTAACATGTTTTCTTCATATATTCATGAAAAGCCATAAAACCTATATGCAATTTCTCCCTTTCCTACCTGGCAAAGGATTTTTGAAATTCAAATCCACCAAAATGTGTCATTATCTTTGTAAGATGCCAAGTTGCAAAGTCAATAACATACCTGTATAAATACAATAGTCCTATTTAAACAAATTCTGACTTAATGCAAACCAATTCCCACTGCTAAAATACGAAGCACATGATCTACTCAGATGTATTACTTTCATACATATTCTGAAAGATGGCAATAGTACCATAATAACGTTTGTCACAATTTTGAAAAGGTGCTTTAGTTTAGGATACAGAACACAGTCCAAAATTCAGAATCTGAGTAATAGGGATGTTTTTATCATCATTCATGACATATAATACATGCCTAGAAAGTAGACCCTCGAGGTGCACTTAGTATTGGTGAATGATTCAAAGAGCATCTATGTTAGTCTTGGGAATGCACATGTGTGATTATATTTGAATATGGCTCTATCTCTGGCTGGGAAATCATTGCCTGCAAAACAACAAGGCCACACTATTGGGAAACATAGAAAACCACATAGTTTCTCCATCACCACTATTTTGCATGTCCCTACAGATTATGCAGTCTCTTGGAAGGAATAAAGTTGGGTTTCTTCACATACCATTCCGATTTGAGGATTTTCTTAGAGCCAACATTTATCCTATACTGTTTAACCAAATGGGAGGGGGGAGGAGGAGGAATAGGATTTTCTTTCTTAGGTAGATGCAAAGTATGGTTAACCTGACTAAAGCCTGAGTTTGCTTATCTCTATTTGAGGTAGGCTAGACCAAAAAGACTGGTCCACAATCAAAAAGTGGTGAGAAAGAGGTCTTGAACTCAGTGTAATACCAAAAATACAGCTTGACCTTGCTTTACCATCCAAATAGCTACAAGCTATGCAGAGGAAATACATGAGAAAGTATATATGACATATGATACCTCCATGAAGATTATTGCTGGTGACAACACAGCCCCCACAGTGGGCAGAACCGGCCTAAAACCATAGGCTTGAGGTCTTTAATGAGCCTTTTCTGCCATCAGCGGGAGTGTGACAATGTCTTTAGTCAAGGATCCACCCTATTATCATGGAAGAAAAGTCATCTTGACCACATTTACAGTCTTCTGTGTTCTGTTTCTTACTATCTCATCAGGCCTATCACATGATTTCTTTCATAACTTTATTGATGGTTTCAAGAGACTTTCCCAGAAGTCAAAGCTAGATGTCAGTTGGATAACCTGCAAAACTGATTGTTTCTATTCACAATATACAATAAAGTAAATCTTTATTCTTCTTAAAATTCTTCTAATTTCTTCTAAAATTCTTATATTTTTACAGTTATACCCATTTAAACATTCTTGTTCTATCTTTTTTTGGGAGGGGTGATTAACGTTAAACAATAAAAAATATACATCTATTGCTATCCTAAAACAATAGTATTCAGTGCTATTATATCTCCTTGCCTTTTCAATAAAAATTATTTGGCTTTTTGTTGCAAATATATATATATATATAAAACATTTGATGTTTGGTGCTCTGGAAAGACAAAGGTTGAAAGAAAAAAATTTGGAACTATAAACAGATTTGTTAAACCTGGAGTTTTTTCTTCAGGTAAGTATGCAATCTGATAGAGTGTGAAGACAAACAGGGATTGGAGACATCTCATCTGTGGTTTTAGCTCATCACTAGTTGTACAGTTGTATAACCTGAAACACAACTGCCTCTCTGAATTTCTACATAATTAAAGGAACTGCCATTCCTAACTCTAAAATTCTGTGATTTTTAAAATGGTACTAACATACAAAGAAGGAACACTGTACCAAAATATTTTTTTGCTTTACAAAACGGCATGCTTTAAAAGCAACCCACGTGAATAACCTATTCTACCTATTCCAGACGTGGATGTCTAACTTATTCATTTAGAACTCTGTGTTGAATTTAATAACTACATTTTAGTAACAGAATATTGCAAATGTGAGGTGAGCACGCCTGCTCAGGAGATTCAAGATGAAAAGTGTCATGGTAATCTTAACTCAATCCCTTTTGTTCACAAACATGATAAATTTTCTCATTCTGCTATCCTCCAGTAGGATGATAACTAGACACGTAGTTAAGTTAAATGTTACTTTTTGTTCTTATAACATCATAGCCAATGTCAATTAATACAATTAAATGCATTGAATATGATTTTTTACATATCTGCCTGCATTCACAATAGTCTCATCTATAACAGAATCACCCAACTCTGAAAATCAAGAGTATGGAAACATTTTATTGGCTATTATAACAGAGCATACCTATATCAAACATATGGTATCATATAAAAATGGTATCATATTTACCATTAAAATACAAGGAGCTTGTCAAATATTTTTAAAAACATGATAATGAATTAAAGCTTGGAAAAATTAGAGATGTTATTAAAGTTTGGAATTCCATATAGAAATAATATTTATTAAACTATACATGTTTTTATAGCTTAAGAATTCTCTGAATTTCTCCTTATAAATGGCATTCATTATTTCTAGTATGTTAAGTTGCATGTCCCACAATTCCAGCAAAAAAAAAAAAAAATCATATACACTAAGCTGATTCCTTTATGTGGTTTGGTATGTAAACCTCTGCCATGTTTCTATTCTAGTGCTAAGTCTTTAGAGGTGCTTTATCTCCTCCTATCAGATTGCTTTACCAAATTAAGTGAATTAATTCTAAAAGAAGCAATATAATTACAGAAAAGTGATATGTAACTCTGGTTTCACATTAAACTCATCACATGTTTTAAAAATACCAATAAATACTAATGCCCAGATCTCATCCCTAAGAGCTTCTGATTTAATTAGCCTGGGGCTCCTCCCAGGCTTTTTCTTTTCTTTTTTCTTTTTTTGGTAAAGCTCCCAAATGCTTTTGAAGTGCAGCCAAATCTGAGAATCAACTACGAAAATGTTCAAACACTGGTTTGGAGTCAGGGCACCTGACTTCTACCTAGGTCTAACTGCACGACCTAGGAAGTTTGATCGCTTTGCTTTTTCATCTGTAAAACAGGAATAACTACTGATATGACAGCTGTGAATAATGTGTGCAAAAGGATTAGTCTGGTGCCTGAAACACAATAAGCTCTCAATAAATATTACTGTAATAGTAGAAAGAACACATCATTCCTAATTTGCAAGTTGAAAAAAGTGAACCATTCAGAAATTAAATGCCTATTCCACTTTCTCTTGGCAGACGAGTAAAGGAAATGTCATTTTCTTTTTTTTTTTGGAAGATTAGCCCTGAGCTTTTTGCTGAGGAAGCCTGGCCCTGAGCTAACATCTGTGCCCATCTTCCTCTACTTTATACGTGGGACGCCTACCAGAGCATGGCTTTTTGCCAAGTGGTGTCATGTCCGTACCCAGGATCTGAACCAGTGAACCCCGGGGCACCGAGAAGCAGAACATGTAAACTTAACTGCTGTGCCACCGGGCTGGCCCCGGAAATGTCATTTTTAATAGATCTGCACACTCTAACTTTATTCAGGTACATAAAGATAAGATTTTGTGTCTGGTGGGGGGGACAGAGTGATATTCTGAGTAAGATTCTCCAGTTTATGACTGCCTAGCATGAACTCTGCCAGTTCATGAGCATTCTTTAGCATATAGAGATCAACCTGAAATTAATGCCTAAAGCATGCAGATTCTATAGATTCCTCTACAGAGAGAATATTTTTATAATATGTGCAGCAATAACCAGTAGAATGTAATTCCTATTCTATCTTTTGCAGCTAGAATAAGAAGCTGGGAACGTAAGCACAGAGTTCAACTATCACTATATTCAATGACGTAAGAAGAGCATAATTAAAAGTCAGCCAATAGAGTTAGATTAGCTATATGATTGACTAGGATCTAAACAGAATTACTACTCTAGTATTAAAATTCTTTTGCTTCAGGAAATGAAATTATCAGCTGTAGTGTGGTTTGATGGCCTAATGATATCAGGAGAAACACACAATTGTATAGAATTTCTTGGCAACAAACTTGGAACCAGTTGGCATTACCGGCTGTATTGAAAAGCCTACATTTTCAGTTAACTCCAAGACCAAAGTGTGAACAATCTGCTGACATGAAGGAGAAAATATCAGAACTTTTATACATATTTACTTTCTATCTCTAAGAATAAAGTAAGCTTTACTAGCACATACTTAGTTTGTGGACTGAATTATACACAGACATAACTTAGAAATATATGAACTTATATTAGGGGTACAGATTAAGAATTGCTGAAAAAGGTGTGTAATAAATCAAGTTTGGAGACCACGGGACTACTGAAATAGCATCTTGTCTCATCTTCCTGCTGTCTCTCCACTTTGGTAGTCCCACCTGAGTTCCAGTCTTTAAATATAAAGCTGGTCATGTCCTTTAGCTGACAAAAGATCTTTGCTTGGCTCTTCATTTCTCTTAGCAAGGCCTACAAGGCCCCTTATGAAAGAGTGGCCTCTACCTCTGCACTCTCCTGCTTTCTACTCCCCACCATTCACCCTATGCTCCAGCCACACAATTTCTTACTGTTCTCCACACACGAGGCCCTTTCATGACTGTATAAACGCTATTCCTCCTGCACAGGCAGCAAGTAGAAGTATGAAGTTCCTATAGAAGATCTTTGTTGGCATCTGGACTCCATAGAATTTAAGAAAGTTACTTCCTTTCTCTAAGCCTCAGATTCCCTATTTTTAAAATAATGACGATGTCCCTACATAGGATAGTGGTAATATTACAGGAGATAACAAAGGTAAAATCATCTGAGCACATTTAATCACGTTAACAACCCCATGAGGTAGGTACCTTCATTATCCTTAATTTATAGGTGAGGAAATTGAGATACAGAGAGGTTGAGTAACTTGCCCAAGGACACAATTAAATTTGTAAGTGGCAAAGCAGGGATTCAACCTGGCTGCATTAGAGTCAGAATTCATTATTGTTATGCTATCTGCCTAAGTTTTGATCTCCCTCAACTCTAGTGTCCTCATTAGAGATATGAGGAGGTGACTAGAGATCAAGTTCTTTCCAATCTAACACTCTATGCTTCTATTTAAAGTCTTACAGCTCAGGTAACAGCCTCACTGGGTCTGCCTTCTGTTAGTCACATGAGGAGATAGAGTGAGAGGAGTGGCCTCTGTGTGTTGATATTTCTTCTTAGAGGAACACAAAAGATAATGGGGAGAAAAAAATTTAACAAATCCCCTTTTCCTCTAGCTTGGTTGATATCCTATTTTCTCCCCAGTCATGATCAGAGTGGAAGATGAGATAGGTTTTAGCAAAGTTACTTACTTTCCCCTAATTTCAACAGGAAATTTGAACTTCATGGCTTCTTTCTCCCAAAGGCCTATTACTAAATTAGCATAATCTTAGTTTGGCTACTCTTTATTGTGTGTTTTCCTTTCTTTTTGGTGATGGGGGGGAGGGAGGAGGGAGATTATCACATTCTTCCTAAACATTCAAAATCCTAATACACGTAATTTAACAACTTAAAAAATACTGATGTTTTCAACATAGCTATAAAAATATATCCTTAAAAAATTGGACACACCGTGAAGAAAGGTCTTAAAGGAATACTAAAAAAATCTCCACTAAGCACTACTCGATGCTAGGCAGTACTTTATTTACTAAGGATAAGATAAAACAAAAAGCAAGGGGCTGGCCCCGTGGCCGAGTGGTTAAGCTCGCGCGCTCCGCAGCAGGCGGCCCAGTGTTTGGTTGGTTCGAATCCTGGGCGCGGACATGGCACTGCTTGTCAAGCCACGCTGAGGCAGCGTCCCACATGCCACAACTAGAAGGACCCACAACGAAGAATATACAACTATGTACTGGGGGGCTTTGGGGAGAAAAAGGAAAAAAAAATAAAATCTTTTAAAAAAAAGAAAAAACAAAAAGCAAAAGAAAGTTACCTGCTTTGCTGGAGCTTGCATTGTGGTAAACAGATAACAGGAGACTTCAGTGAAATACATACGCAGGCATGTTAATAAATTGTGGTTTGCTTCTGTTCTGGAATCTCGGTTCTAACTACTAGAACTGAGTTGTATACTTATTAATTAATTTTACGTTATGTATAGTAACTCATCCACAGACAGCTAGCATGGCATCTTGCCATGAGTACAATTGTGAACATTTTCTGAAAGAGGAGAAAAAAGCATTTACTGGATGCTTCTTAAGTGCTGTCAGACAAGGGGAATACAAGTAATTTTAGATGTTATCTTGAAAAACAGAAACAGGAAAGATGACCTTAGGGACATAATTCTAGAGCAGGTCAGTTTTAACTTATGGAATAATTCCTTTGATGGGACAATAACTCTACACCGTAATTTCACCACCAAGAGGTTTTTAAAGGATAACAACAAGCATCCTAGAACCATACGGGAAGAATCTTTTCATAGAGAAACAGATTCAGGCTCAAAGCAGTGATTTTTCAAGATATGGAGGGCTAAAAGAAGTATATCCAACAAATCTATTTTCACAATATAAGCCACAAAAAGAAAAGCGCCATGAAATCTGGGCTGATTGGGCCATCTAGAATACAGACGGTTAAAGTATGGTAAAGGCAAAGGTCAAAAAAGGTTAAAAAAGACAGCCCTAGAGATAAATGCAAATAGAGTTAAAAAGTATGTAGAAAGGAATAAGAAGATGTCAAAAAGAGTCTTTTTCAAAAGTCTGCCTAGGGTCAGCCCTAGACCCTGAAAAGACAATACTTTTTTTCCTCTCCTGTGACTAAGAGCTGCTCAGTCCTAAGACCCAAAGTTTAGAAATACTAATATTTATGAGTTAAATCAGAGTATGAGTTAAGTAGGCTTATATGCATTGGGCTTGGGAAACTCTATCCACATAATACACATTGTTCCTGTGGGAAAATATAGTTTAAGTTCCAAGTAACCAATTTATGGACTCTTGGAATACAACTCTTGGTAGTTGGCCTGAGTAGAATGGTTCAGTTGACTTCATGATTAGAATAATCAATGTTTCCACCACAGTATCCTGCAAAATTGCAAAATTTTATACAACTGCCTAAGTGAATTGTGCCAAAGATCAACTATAAGAGGCAGACTGAAGTCTAGATCTTGTAGCTTGCCCAGAACTAGTTTGGCTACCATCAAGGAACACTGGCAGAGCTGTTAAAACAACTAATATTTTGACGCTGTCATCTGTATTATATAAATGACTGTTTTTCTCCCGAGCAATGTAGAAGAATTTGGGCTAATTCTTAGGGTGTATTCTGAGGATGTCAAGATGAGACCTCTCATTCTGGATCCCTGAATTCTCCAAACAGATGATAATGTAGGAATGGTGGCTGTTCTTGGCTTAGTTAGCATGGCACCTTTACACATGTGACCAAGCTGTCTTCAGTCTTTAGGTCACCGGGAAAACCTGGCAAAAAAACCTAAGAAAACTCCTAAATCTGAAAATAGTCTCTTAATGGCTGGACCTTTCTCAATAGTCAGAGTGTTTTTGTCCTGGCATCGCAATTAAAATAGCCAAAGAAAAAACCAATACCCTAATCAAGTAAAACTATTTTATAGGTCTCAAATTATACATGATTCATGGAGAACAGTAATGTCAGGAACAGGCAGAAATAATGTTAGCAAAGTCAGGAAAAGGATAAGTATATAACAGATGAGTACTAGAAAAATCATCAGCTTACCAGCACATCTCTCGTTAGAGCATATATTCCTATGGCTATCTCTCCTGTCTCTCCTCCTGTGCATGCCCATCCAGGTGCCTAAGGACATCTGAACTAGCTATTCTACTACAGAACAAATTTCTCTATAGCAACTGCAGAATAGGTAGGTTCTCTAAATTGATCCTAGTTGACTACAAAATTAAGTAGCAATTCTGTTTTCATAGTCAATGATGCAAACCTGTTAGAAATCTACAGCTTCTGTTTTTTTCTTTACTAGAAATAAATATAAAGAGACAAAAGATCAATTTATGTTTTATTGTGGAAAAATGCAAATTATAAGATAGAATTAGTATTTTAAAAAAACAGAATTTGGACTGTACATAGAGGAGTAATGAGTCAGAGACTATTCTATATTTTGAATGACTTAACATATGTAAGTTTCAGAAACTGCAAAACTGACAACTCCCTGCTTTGTACCTTTAGTATTCTGAACATATTTGTCTAATAGCGTGTTATTTTACATAACTATTACTCCCTATGACTATAAATTCCTTAAAAACAGGTATCACATCTCAGTCTTCTCTTTCTCCATTCTCTAGTAGAGTAGCTGACGTACAGTTGATGCTCAACAAATGTATCTTAAATAAACCAGAAGTATAAACTCACTTGAAATATGTCAATCTCCACTCCCAATCGTAAAATATATACATGTGTATACTGTGTGTGTGCATATATACATAAAATATATACATAGGTGTATACACATATATATACATATATAAAAGAGATAGATGCTATTTTAATTTTCTCTTCACAAAGATGGCAGCTGATTTGTTTGAGAACTAAAAACTTCACACTGTAATAGAAGGTCACACATTTTTTTAGGGAATAGTAACTTCAACATCATCTTAATCACAAAGTAATGCCTCAAAGCTAAATATAGTAGATATGTTAAGAAACGCGTGTCATGAAGTTTTAATTTCCAAACTGAGGTAGTCTTAAATAATGTAGAAAACAGAAAAATGTCTTAAGTAATTCTGAGATCTCCATAATTTCTAAAGAGATTTAAAAAAAAAATCACTATTAGCCACATCTCACACTTTTTATTGACGGTTCACTATATACCAAGAGTTGTGTCAAGCACTTTGCTGTAATTTCTCATTTAACCCCAATGGTATGAGGTAGGTATTATCACCCTATTTTACTAAAAAATATTTTTTAACCATCAGAAAAAAACTGTTGACCTAAGAGAAAGTCTGGACCAATTTTCTCATTTTACATTAAAAAGAAAACAAAAAAAACCCAAGAGGAACAGAAGAAAAAGAAGACATTTATGTTATGCAGGCAGATGTCTGGTACGGAAGAATAAAAAGGCATAGAAGAAAATATACAAAAATGGCAAAGCCTTAGAAATGGTCAGAATTCAGACAATTGCACTACCTGGAAGAGATCTCCACGCCCATGTTCACTGCAGTATTATTCACAATAGCCAAGACATGGAAATAACCTAAATGTCCACTGACAGATGAATGGACAAAGAAAATGTGGTACACTCATACAAAGGAATATTATTCAGCCATAAAAAGAAGGAAATCCTGCTATTTGCCACAACATGAGTGGATCTTGAGGGCATTACATAAAGTGAAATAAGCCAGACACATAAAAACACTCTATGATCTCACTTCTATGTGGAATCTTAAAAACACCAAACTCCTAGAAACAGAGAGTAGGATGGTGGTTGCCAGGGTCTGAGGAAATAGGGAGACATTGGTCAAGGGTAGAAACTTTGTTATAAGACGAATGAGCTCTGGGGATCTTACAGCATGGTGACTATAGTTAATACTGTATCCCATACTTGAAAGTTGCTATGAGAGTAGAGCTTTAACGTTCTCACCATAACAATAACAACAACAATAACAACAACAACAACAAAATGGTAACTACGTGAGGTGAAGGACGAGTTAGCTAATCTTATTGTGGTAAACATTTCACAATAAATACATTGTATTAAATTACCATATTGTACACCTTAAACTTATATAATGTTATATATCAATTATATCTTAACAAAGCTGGAAAAAAAAAAAGAATTCAGATTACTGCATAATTAGCAGAAATTAGGCCAGAGAGGAAGTTTTGGCTAAGTTGCAGAGGAAAAGTAAATAGTTTGTATTTTTCCTGAAGGCACTGAGAAGCTAACGAGTAATAATAATGATGATGATTTTATAGCACCAGCTACCATTTACTGAATCCTTGGGGAATTAATACAAGTTTTATGTTCCAAACTTTACAGGACAGAAATGCATTCCTGTGTGTGAAATTCAGTGTTGCTCTTAACTTTGGTGTTCTAAAGTCTCCTGCAAAAGACCTTGCAGGAGAGTGACATGAATATACACCTTCTTATAATAAAACAGAATACAAACCTTTGGGAAAAAGAGGTATTAAAGAACATACTGTTTGAATCTTAGGACTTGAGTGAGTTCCTCCTCTGAACTGCACAAACCACATATTTATCTGCCTCATCGAATATAGTCACTTAGAGGCCCTGAAGGCGATCTCACAACCAGTTAACCAAAATAGAACTCATCTATCATCTTCCTAATATATTTCCTTTTTGGTTCAGCTTCTCTCAAAAATCCACAGTATTAAACTTAGAAAGAAGAAAACAAAACTCCAGAATTAATTGCCTAGCCTTACTATCATTGTTCTTTTTACTTCTCACTTTAACCCAATTACAAGTGCTAATAAGTAGCAAAAGTGGTCATTTTGAACTACACTTATCCTTTCCACTGGTATAACAAAGAATACGGGTTTTGTAATCAATCAGACAGACCTGTTTCGCCATTTACTACCTATGAAGCCTAAAACAAGCTACTATTATTTAATGTTTCCATTTACCTTCAAAACAAATATTCCTACTAGAAGCAAGGTGTTTTCCTGTTAACAACTGTGAAACATCCATAGTCACAATGTTGTGAGGCAGTGATTAAAGGTGTTTGCTCCGGTAGGATGCCCAGTGAAATGAAAGTTCCCTAGCCTGACATCTACAAAATGGAGACTTTCCACGTGAAGCAAAGGGATGCCCAAGGACTGCCTTCAATGCATCCTTAACGGAGGAAGGGAGTTCAAAAGGCTTTTAATAATGAAAGGGTGAAAAGAAAGGGAAGAACTGGTGAGATCCACCCATAAAAATAAAAGTAGAGGACAAAGTTTAAAGCAGCTTCCATTTAACATTTGCAGAGTGTTAGGCATAATGATGAGTGAAAGAAGCTAGACACAAAAGACTACACAATACGCCACTCCATTTCCATGAAATCCAGTAACAGGGAAAAACTAGATTATGATGACAGAAGTCAGAACAGTGGTTACTTCCAGGTGGAGAGGGGAAGGGGACCGAGGGAGCCTTCTGGGATGCTAAAATAGTTCTCTATCTCCATCTAGGTAGTGATTTCATGAGTGTATACATATGTAAAAAATCCACTCGGCTGAGCACTTAAAATCTGGGCATTTTACACGTAATAATATCTCAAAATAAAACAAATTAAGAGGAGGGGTTGGCCCCGTGGCCGAGTGGTTAAGTTCGCGCGCTCCGCTGCAGGCGGCCCAGTGTTTCGTTGGTTCGAATCCTGGGCGCGGACATGGCACTGCTCATCAAACCACGCTGAGGCAGCGTCCCACATACCACAACTAGAAGAACCCACAACGAAGAATATACAACTATGTCCCGGGGGCTTTGGGGAGAAAAAGGAAAAAATAAAATCTTTAAAAAAAAAAAAAAAAAAAAAACAAATTAAGAGGAGTAGTGGTCAAATTAGGAAAAAGACCATAAAAATCCTATAAGATTCTGTAAACTTTAATTTTTCTGTTTTTAAATTTTTATTGCCTATGATCCAATTTTCTACGCTGAGAAGTAGTAAATGTTCACTGTTTCTTTGAAAGTAGCTAGGAAGGTGGAAGTTGGGCAATCTTTGTTGCCTTCCACGTCTAGGTCTGAGGGGCCCAGAAACTGAAAGGAGAGAGTGAACAGTGGTAGGCAAGTCCTGACATGGGGGCAGGAGAACATGCGGAGACAGTTTGTGCCTGGCAGGTAACAAGAAATCCCAGAGGTTCTTCCCTTTTATTGGTGTTAGTTAATAATTCATCTATATACTATAATATAATCCCTGATCTCCTGTAGGTACTTATTAAGCTTTATCTACTTGGTTAAAAATATACTCATTCTTCCAACAGAATTTTTAGAAATTATTTCCTCCTAAATCAATCTGATTACAAAATCTAACTTCAGGCATGAGAAATATAAACTCTACCATAACCATCACTAGCTCTGGACAATACCAAGGAAAAACCTGTGTGTTATATGTGAAGCTGTACACATTCCATTTTATAGCTTTCATTAGCTGTTAGAACCAGGCGCTGTGCTTCTCTGACACATTTATGGAAGATGTTTGTGAGAGTCACAAAGAAGGGGGTACGTGAAAACCAATGAACAAACAAACCTAGATTAATCAATTATTTACAATCCCACCATTCAACAAAAGAAAAAAAGTGATGTAATGGTCTAAGACAGAAAGTACAATGAGCAAGGCCCTGAACAAACCCTCTGTCTAAGTGGATGATTTCATTCTCACCTTTATCACGATCATAGAGCAAATCTTCTGTTGAGCAAGGACTACCATCTTGGGATTCCGGGGGACAAAATGGGGACACACAGGGTGAATGACTGCTGCAGCTACTGCTGCGTTCCTGGACAGAGGGGGTCTGAGTGTCAATGCTGCGAGTGCTACTGCTCCGGTAGTGAGCAGGGAGTGGGGCTCTTCGACCATCTGGTATATCCAAAGGCTGTAAAAGGACAACCATCAAACATGTAAAGGACAAAGCAAATACTCAATTCACATAGAAAGCACATGGCATTTCCTTTGATTTCATATTCCACTGCTATCATCACCATAACTGATTCTTTAGAGAATAGAGATACCTATCTTGTGTCTTAAGTTAATTTCTATGTTACCTTTATTAACAAAAAATTTCTTTCAAATTCCAGAGTAGTTAGGTTTAAAAATACTAAGGATAAATTGTCTTAAAAATTCCATAGCTCTCTGTACGTATCTGTAGGTTAACACTTCCCCTAATACTCCTCAAGCACAGGAGCTTCTTTTAACACTGTATCCGTAATGCGGCACTGGGTCTGGCACATAACAGACATTCAGTAAACATTTGCTGAATGAATTAATTGAACTGTTCAAGAAATCACTTTGACTTGCTAGCAAAAAAAGTGAAATCTCAAATTCACAGGTACGAATTTTTGTTTCTTCATTCTTTCTTATTTTAATTTGTTAGAGGCCAGGAACAGAATCATGTTTTCTGTTTCCTTTGCAAATACCCAGAATTTCTAATAAAGAGGTTTATTCTGTTAGTACTCAATAGAGGATATAAACATAACTCAGAACAATTCTACCAATTTGGCATTCACCTGAGTAGGACTACTCATAATTTTGCTTAGTTCTATGCATTGTTCTGAGTGGCAAAAATAAGAAATAGAAATGAAACTATAATCATAGAATCATATAGTTTGAACCTGAGAAGACCTTAGAGCTCATTAGTCCAACATCTTTACAAATAGAGAACATATAGATTAGAGCTCCCGGTGATATGGATAATCAGAGCTTCTGCTGCAATAGACTCTTTCTATTCTGCTTCTGCTGTGAAAATAGATTTTACTCCATTTTCCTCATCTGTGTGCTAAAAGTCAACATATAAAATTCTCTATATTAATCATTTAAAACATTTTTGTTATTATACAGACAAGATTGCAATGCTTGGAAAAAGAATCAATATACTCAGTGTGTTTACCACTTATTTTCACTATTTACTGCTCTTACTCTGAACTTCGTCATTTCAGAGTTTTTAGAAACACTTTCAGAGGGAAAATGGAGTTAAGATGAAATTAGGCAAGATTCAAAATGCCTCAATTTTTTCTATAACAAGTGAAGGTGGAAATTTTTAACTACTGAAATAAAAAACTTCGTACCTATGCAATTCTGTTAAACCAAAACTATAACATCTTCACAATCTGACAATGACTACTACCCTATAAATAGGATATTCAATTATGTAAACATTAGCTCATTTCATAAACAAATAAAAAAAGTAATACTTTCCAAATTTAGGAAAGAACTATTTCCAAAGGAATATTAATTGGTTAACCAATAGGAAAATATTACTTCTATTATTTAAAATTTTTTTATTTTAACTAAATTTAAATTTTAATTACAACTCTGCACTAAATCTTGGACCAAACAAAGAAAAAATCATTGGCGCAGCTTTCTTTTTGGACAAAACTGAATGATGGTATAAGATGTACGAGGTCCTCAGGGCAACACATAAAGAAAGATCACTTTGAAAAACACATTTGAGGGCTTCATGACAGAGGTATTTCTTAAAACTTAGATATTTAAGTCAAGAAAAACTTTCATAAAAGTGTCAATATTGGTAATCAGTAAAAGAATAATGTATCAACGCGTAGCTAAAAAAAGTTGAAGAGTTTTAGCTTTCATTCATGTACTACTTGAAAAACACAATCTTTCTGTATTCCCATTTCTTAATCTGTAACTGGATAATATGTATCAATTTCCCTAACCAACTTTTCTTTTCAGGGGGAGTAAGGTTAGAAAAATTAAAATAACAAAATGGATTTTAGAAATTTACATACTTAAACAAAATAACATGAGAAATATAAAGGTTTAGAACATCGATATACTTAACAAGAAAATTTTCTTCTTTTAGCTTCTGGCAGATTCACTAATGGTGACATTTTGATTTATTAAAACTTTGAGGCACAGAATCATAAATATAAAAATTCTAAGAATTAATTTTAGTTATAAGTGTGCAGGTTACTCCAGAATAATTCTGAAACGGCTACTATGAAATTCGAATATGACTTACTTAAAAGCAGAACTATGTTATAGGTTTTATATTTTGGTGCTTTGAAGTTCTTAAGGAATCAGCAAATATGTGACTATCTTATCCTCAAAAATTTAGACTTCTAACTAGAAATTAGAATTAATTTCACTTCCTTACACTAACTGTTCTTAAACACTACTTAACGTACAAAGGAAACATTTTAATGGTAACAGCTAAGAGATGGCATTATTTCCAGAGGGTTCTTTTATGGCATAACAAATACAAAATAAAAGTTTAACATGAAATGTCTAGGAAGAGTAAAAATGGCACAACCTTTGGGAGGGTAATTTTAGCAATATTCATCAAAATTGAAAATGCACAAATGCTTTGACCCAGCAATTTTACTGCCAGGAACTGCAAGAGCACACAATGTTTTCTAAAGCACTGCTTATGATAACAAAAACTGAAAACAATCTAAACACTCATCAATAGGGAACTTCTAAATTACGGTCCATTTATACAATGATGCAGTATATATCAACACACACACACACATATCAGCAAGGGTATACAGGAAACCATGAATAATGCTCATATCTGCTAAGCAATACTGAGAGAAGACACTTTTTAAAAAAATTTTCTAAATATAAAATTGAATTGTTTGGATTTTGAGATAACTCTAAATAAGTTTTAAACTACACAATATTTGAAGGAATCAGATACACACTTGACATAAATTAAATAATTTTATTTCCAAAAACACATCAAGAACTAATTAAGCCAAAGGCTACTTCATGATTTATTTTGTTGAGTATACCTTTAAAATGTAGTCAAATATAGGTTCCAATGCAGTATTGTCCCGATTTTTTTTCTGAGAGAGAGGTAATTTATAAAGTAGTTTTGATTAATTCAAAATAGATCAAAGCCCTAAATATAAGAGAAAGCTAAAACTATAAAACTATTAGAAGAGAACACAAGAATAAATCATTGTGACCTCAGATTAAGCAATGGTTTCTTAGATATGATACCAAAAGTACAAATAACAAAAGAGAAAAACGTAAATCAGACTTCATCAAAATTAAAAATGTTGTGCTTCAAAGGACATCATCAAGAAAGTGAAAAGTGAACAGACAATTCACAGAAGGGGATTTATTTTCAAATTATGTATCTAATAAGGGACTTTTAGTGAGAAAATAAAGAACTTTATAAAGAACTTTTAAAATTCAATAAGAAAAGACAAATAACCCAATTTTAAAATGGGGCACAGGATCTAAATAGACAATTTTCCAAGGAAAACTGGAATATCCATACAAATGGCCATTAGCACATGGAAAGATGTCTAACATCATTAGCCATCAGGAAAGGCACATCAATGCCAGGAGGAGATACCACTTTATTCCCACAAGGATGGCTATAATAAAAAACAGATAACTACAAGTGCTGATGAAGACGAAGAAATTGGAACCGTCACACATCGCTAGTGGGAAGGCAAAATGGTGCAGCTACTTTGGAAAACAAGTTTGGCAGTTTCTCACAAGGTTAAACAAAGAGTTACCACACCAGCAATTCCACTTCTAGGTATATAACCAGGAAAAATGAAAACATTATGTTCACATGAAAACTTGTATATAAATTTCGTAGTAGCATTATTCATATTGGCTGAAGAGTAGAAACAATACAAATGTTTATCAACTGATGACTGCATAAACAACATTCTTACAATTGGGTATCATGTGGCAATAAAAAAAAATAAAGTACTGATGCATGTTACAACATACGTGAACCTTAAAACATTATGCTAAGTGAAAAAAGCCAATTACAAAAGGCCACATATTGCACGATTCCACTTATATGAAATGTCTAGAATGGACAAATCCATAGACAGAAAGTAGATTAGTACTGCCTAGGGTTGGGGGCATTGGAGGAAAGTCAGCGATGACTACTAAAGGTATGGAGTTTCTTCTTGGGGTGACGAAAATGCTGTAAAATTGACTGTGGTGATCGTTGCACAACTCTGTGAAAATGCTAAAAACCACTGAACTGTACACTTTAAATGGGTAAATAGTATAGTATGTGAATTATATCTAATAAAACTGTTACCAAAAGAGGACTTTTGAGATAGTTCACAATAGTGAAGAAAAAAAGGATTCAGACATCCCATGTAATCTTACCTTGGATACTTCCTCCTTCCCATTATTTTCTTTAATGAATACCTTTTCTAATTCAGGACTTATTCCTTCTACATTGCAGGGCACACGTGAAACAGATGATTTTGGCACTGATATATTTGACAGTGGCATAGGGACCGATCTTGAACCAGTAGCCTACGAAACAGAAGATAAGGTGGTGTCAAATTATTTGTGGTCAAAGAAATCAAGAATTAAAGAGCATGGTAAACCTGAAAATAGAAACTCAATGAGCAGAGTTACTTTGACATTTCAAATACAGTATCAACTCAGATACACATACTGAAATTTAGGTCCTAAAGTAAGGAAGTAAGGTAAAAATTACATAGTCAAAAGAATCCTTTATGTAAGTGTAAAGGTATAACTGTATAATGTATACACTTTTTCAGTAGAATGGCAGAAAGAATCTTCTGCACTGTTTAAATTTTTTTCTCTTTCTGGTTTTTACTGAAAAAGCATAGTTGAAATCATGTAAGTCTATCATGTGACTTCAGTATACAGTTCTGTGTATATGTGCGTATGTGTGTGTATTTAAAAGATTTATTTCTTGCACTGACAATTACCTTCCAGTATTTTTCATTTCCGTTTTGTCAATCACTTAAGAAAACCTTTTGGATTACTAAGTAATGCGGCAACAATACCATGTTAAGTTCAACAACAGTGACTTAACAAACTTTAAGGTTGTTTTCAAAAGTCCTTTGGAGGAGTTCTTAAAAATTAACTACCTCTCATAGTTGTCGTGGTGGGTACCAAAAAGTGTAAGACAAGCCTTTTGATTCTCAAGGAACTTACACAACAGAAAGAAAATAAGAAAAATACAGATGAACAAGGCAAAAAATAACAACAGTATACAATCTATCTTATTCTGAATGATTAAAGTTGATATATATGATTCATAATGAGGTGTATTGCTAATCACTGATGAACACATGAATAATATTTCCCATACTCAGTGCTCTGTTCCTGCCATCTGTGAACTGCTGTCTGCTACTGTACTTTGTCTCTTACTGATGCACCAGTTTTGTTCATATTAAAGTTGTAACTCTTTGTCATACATTTGCTGTTTACTTTAGTATCAAATACCTTTCTTTAAGTACTTTTATGGTTTTTCATAAACACTTAACCTATCCATGTTTTATTTTTGTGTATGGTCTGAGTTAGTATTTTTTCATGCACATAATAATCAAACTGCCTTAACATTTCTTTACGGATTCTCTGTTTGATTTTCTTGAACTGCTAGCTGATAATCCCTATATTGAGCTCCACTTTAATTGCTATAATTTTATAGTATATTTTGGTATCTTGGGGGGAAAGCCTTTCCAAATTTTCTTCTCTATTAATTGGCATTAATTTTCCATATGACCTTTGAAAACAACTTTTCAAATAATAAAACAATTCCTTTTAAATTTCCATTGAACTCAATTTGTACACTAATTTTGGGTAAAATACTATTTGAAAAATACCTAGTCTTCCCATGCATGAATACGTTAAGACTGCCCATTTACATCTCTATTTTATATTGCATATCCTCAACAAAGTCTTATAGCTTGCAAATTTAAGTTTAATTTAGGCATTTAATAGTTTTCATTATATATACTAACATGTTATTGCTAGCTGTGACATAAGAAGAAATATATATCTGGTTTGTGCCCCTGGCTCCTGACACAAAGTTCCTAAAATTCCTGTAATTTCCTGAGTGATAGGGGTGCTAGGAGCATCTCTTGTTGCAATATTTGGTTTTGACCCTGGTTTCTGACACAGAGCTCTTAAATCCCTTGGAATTTCCTGGGGGATAGGAGCAATAGTCTTTTGTTCTAATGAAGCAACTCTTGGTGGGTTCCTGGATAGCTTCAGGATGGGGGTTAAGTCACCAGAAAGAACAAAGCATGATTAGAAGATTGGAACTTTCAGTCTCATTCCCCATTCTCTGGGTAGGGAAGTGGGACTGGAGATTGAGTTAATAAGCGGTCATGCCTATGTGATGAAGCCTCCATAAAAATCCCTAAACGATGGGTTCAGAGAGCTTCCAGGCTGGTGAACACATATCCACATGACAGACGGTGGCACACTGCAACTCCAAGGGGACAGAAGCTCCTGCACTCAGGACCTTTCCAGACCTTGCCCAATGTAACTCTTCATCTGGCTGTTCATCTGTATCCTTTACTATATACTTTATAATAAACTGGTAAATGTTAAGTGTTTCTCTGAGTTCTGTGAGCTGTTAAGCAAATTACTGAACTTGAAGAAGAGGTTGTAAGAATCTTCTCCTTATAGCCAGTTAGTCAGAAGTACAGACGACAACCTGGGACTTGCAACTGATGTCTGCAGGGGCGGGGGTGGGGCAGTCTTGTGGGGCTGAGCCCTTAAGCCGTGGGGTCTGTGCTAACTCCAGGTAGTTAGTGTTATAACTGAATTGTAGGATACACAGTTGGTGTCTGGAGAGTTGGTGATACGACAGGGGTGAGGAAAAAACCCAGAGATTTGGTGTCAGAAGTGTTTTAAGGAGAGGGCACAGTAGTTTACCTTTACTAGCATAAGAGAAAACTACTGATTTTTATGTGTCTATATTTTATCTAATCATCTCATTAAGTTCTCAGTTTTTTCTCATTATAAAAAATTATAATCATAAACATAATTACACAGGATAGTATAATGAACCCTCAGGCGCACATCATCCAGCTTCAAAAATTAGCAACATTTGCCAATCCTGTTTCATCTAAACATCCATTTTTTTCCCTCTCCTTGGAGTATTTTAAAGCACATTCTAGACTTCATATTTCACCTACAAATATTTCAGTATATATATAGCAAAAGATAATTATTTTTATGCATAACCAAAATGCCAAAATATTAAACGTAAATTGGCAACAAGTGTAAGTCAGCAAGTCAACAGATCTATTATAAATGCATTGGACTCTTACAGGAAAGACGCTTGAAATAGAGTAATAATATATTAATTCTATCAGATTACAAAAAAAAAAGGAAGGCATATATGAATTTTCACTTGAAATGTCTGAGGCTTGTTTTCCAACTGCAAGTTTGTTTTACAGTTTTGATGAGGTATAATTGGCTTACAATAAAATCCTCTCATTTTAAGTATGCAGCTCATTGAGCTTTACAAATATATAGTCATCCAATTATCAGTATAATCATATTTTAGAAGCTTCCATTATTCCCCAAAAATTCCACAGGGCCTCTCTACAGTCAATTCCTACCCATAATACTTTGTCTGTATAATTTTGCCTTTTCAAGAATTTAATATAACGAATAATACATATGTAGTCTTTTGCTCCTGACTTCTTTCACCTAATATGATGTTTTTGAGACTCAACCATGTTCTAAGTATCAGTAGTCTCTTCCTTTTTACTGCTGAATAGTATTACATTGAATGGATGTATGAAATGTTGTTTATCCACTCACCAATTGATATATATTTGTTTGTTTCCATTTTTTGACTCTTACAAATAATGTCTCCATGAACCTTGAGGTACAAGTCTTTGTGTGGACATTCGTTTTTATTTTTTTCGATACCAAAGAGTAGAATTTCTGGGCTGTATGGTCAATGTATGTCTAACTTTTTAAGAAAATGCCAAACTGTTTTTCAAAGTGGCTATACCATTTTGTGTTTCCACCAGCAATGTGTGGCTGTTCTTTCTAGTTGTTCCACATCTTCATTAACACTTGGTACTGTCAGTATCTTCCATTTTAGCTATCCTATCATTAGTTTTAATAGTTTAGTTCATTCATTTTTATTTTCTAAATATACAACAATATCATATGCAAATAGTGATAATTATTCCTTTTTCTTATTACTCTGTCTAGAGCCTCTAAACTACTAGCAAATAATATCAGTAATTACAGACATCTATGACTTGATTTCTATTTTTTTTTAAAGATTTTTTAAATTTTTTTTCCCTTTTCTCCCTAAACTCCCCCAGTACATGGTTGTATAGTCTTCCTTGTGGGTCCTTCTAGTTGTGGCATGTGGGACGCTGCCTCAGCGTGGTTTGATGAGCAGTGCCATGTCCGCGCCCAGGATTCGAACCAATGAAACACTGGGCTGCCTGCAGGGGAGCGCGAGAACTGAACCTCTTGGCCACGGGGCCAGCCCCTTGATTTCTATTTTAACAGAAAGCTTTCCAATATTTCTTTGTTAGGATTTCACTACATTTTCAGTCGGTCACATTAGGAAGTGTCCTATTTTTAGTTACATAAGTCTTATTACATATGGATACTGAGAGGTTTGTTTGGTTTTTTTACTGAGGAAGACTTGCCCTGCTCTAGCATCTGTGCCAATCTTTCTCTATTTTTTGTCCAGGCTGCTGAAGTGGAGCATGCTGAACTCAACCACCAGGCCACGGGGCCAGCTCCATGGATATTGAGTATTTATTAAGTGTTATTCAGCACCTACTCTGACCTTCAGATGCAATGAACTAAATGAATACATTTTTACAATTGTGAAACCTCAACTTGGATTTGTTTTGATACACTGCTTACGTTTCTTCTGCTATACTACTATATTTGATTTATGGAAGTTTACATAAACATTTATATGTGAATTTGGTCCACAACAGCATTTCTCAAATTTTGTCCCATGAGATATGTTTAATTCATGTTCCAGGAGGGGAAAAAAAACCAACAAAACTCTAATTCTCAATTTCTTCATATGTAAACTAGGGGTAAAATATTTAAAGAAATACAGAGATAGATAGGTGAAGGTACTATTGGGAAGATTAAATGAGATAATGCTCATAGTTGCTTAACAAGTGAATGAGCTAGGATTTCAGCCCAGGCCAGTATCAATCATCCCTGAGACCCCGACACTCTGTATGTCTCTTATTAAAAGCAGATTACACATAAGGCTGAAAAAACAAAAAACCCAAAAACCTTCTTACAACAATTTAATAAACAGTAGTAATTTAGTAGAGCTAGGGATTTACGTCATTAATTTTTTTAATCCTAAAACGATGGATTCTCCCTATATAATGAACCTTTAAAAGGAATTACTCAAATCTGGACAAGAACTTAGCCTACCTGAGTGTGATTGATTGCTATGTGGTTGCCATGGAGAGGTGACTGACGATCTTTCTCCTTACTGTGCCGACTACTCTGTTTACTACGTTGTAGTTGCTGCCTCAGTTTGGCAATCTGCTTTGGGGAAAGGAGAAGAGAAGCAAGAGAACAAAAATAAATACCAATTTTTAAGTACTTATTTCTTTAGTTTTTGGATATTAATAAGTGACTTTTTTCTCAAAGGTTTCAAGAAGACATAATATTTCACTAAAATAATTTATTCTTCCAAGTTTTTATAATTAAAACTACTGAAAATAAATATATGCTACAAATGCTTTACTTCTAGAATTTAAACAGTTTTCTTGGTAAATACATAGACTAAATTTCCCCAGATTATTTCAGATATTACCTTTGTAACACCAGAAAGATCTTCTTCTTTAAACACATTTTGTAACGTGAAAAACTAGTATTTCACATGCCTACTGATGAAAGTTAAACTCAATCTCTTAATATAGGGATCACACTAGTTCCCAAGTTCTTGTCTTATATGAACAAAATCAACCTAATTTATCAATTACTAAATACTTAAAAGTTGTAAATCCCATGGTGGTGAGGAAAATCAAGCATTTAGTATTAATAACTTATTAGTATTTAATATCTTACTATATATTATTCTTTATAGTAACACAGATTTTATTTTTCAGCTTTACTGAGATGTAATTGACATCCAACACTGTGTAAGTTAAAGGTGTACAACATGTTGATTTGATACATTTATATACTGCAAAATGATACCACCAAAGCATTAGCAAACACCTCCATCCCATCACATAATTAGTATTTTTTGAGGTGAGAACATTTGAGATTTACTCTCTTAGCAATTTTCAAGTATATAATACAGCATTATTACTGTAATCAAAATGCTGTACATGAGAACCCCAGAACTTATTCATCTCATAACTGGAAGTGTATACCCTTTCACCAACTCCCATTTCCTCCATCCTCCTGCCCTTGGCTAACCACCACTCTACTCTCTGTTTCTATGAGTCTGGCTTTTTTAGATTCCACATACAAGTGGTATCATACAGTATTTGTCTTTCTCTAACTTATTTCACTTAGCATAATGCCCTCAAGATGAATTATCACAAATGGCAGGATTTCCTTCCTTCTCATGGTCTCACGGTTGAATAATATTCCACTGTATATATATACATCACATCTTTATCTATTCATCCATTGAAAGACACCTGGTTATAGTCACACAACTTTTAAAAACAAATATAACTTAGGGTGTATTCTCCTAAATGGAATGGTAACACTTTCAGGTTTAAGAGAAAAGTCATTACTATAATACAGCTTGGAATTCATTAAACTACTAATATATTTTAGGTGATGTATAACCTGCTTAAACTGAGCTAGACTAGGAGTAAAGTATTCCTAAGCATTTTAAAGGGAATCATTAGCAATTTGGGGGAAGTTATTTAATATTGGTATTATTTTCCTTTTAGAAGAGATGACATCAATCACTTAACAGTTATTCCCTGAACAACTACAGTGAGCTCAGTTTATGTTACCTACTAGGCAAAGTGTAAACAGAAAGTAAAGTCCATAAAATATATTGAATTGCTCAAAGAGATAAAGCAAAAATACACTGTATTTTAATATGAGCTAAATACCTTGAATAGCTATGGCAATAAAAAGCGAAAGAGACAGTTGGTATTAAAGCCTATAAATGCTCAAGAGGAAAAGCATGTAAGTTACTAGGAAAATTTATTTTTACTTGTGGCAAATAGAAGAAAAACGGCATGAAAGGAAATAAAGCACCTAAACAAAGGATAATAGATATCCTTTCTTTTATATTAAGATCCTTAGATTCTTTTAGTTTCTTAAAGCTTTTTATAGCTTATGGACTTCTTATACAATATCCTTGCAAAGATATACAAATAAGATTATCTACGTTAATATTTGTGTTCCCAGCTCTCCATTGAAATGATATAATTTTCTTCTTGAGAACATTAATTTTCATAAGAAAAGAAATCAAAATTAGCAGGTAATCAATATAAATCAAGATCTATTATTCTCTATGATAAAAAATAAATAGGATTTCAAATTATACAATTCATTTAATTAGAGGTATAAAATTAAGTGTTTTCTGAATATTAATGATGTTTTAGTGGTGTTCCAAAACTGGCAAGAGCTTTATAGAAGAGACTCTAATCCCTAGAGATTAATCAAGGCAATTTGTACTTTTTCATTTTTAAAATAATCCTCAAAAATAATCTGAAAATTCATCAATCCTAATCACTCTATTTTTTTTTTTTTTGAGGAAGATTAGCCCTGAGCTAACATCTGCTGCCACTCCTCCTCTTTTTGCTGAGGAAGCCTGACCCTGAGCTAACATCCGTGCCCATCTTCCTCTACTTTATATGTGGGACGCCTACCACAGCATGGTGTGCCAAGCAGTGCCATGTCCATACCTGGGATCTGAACCGGTGAACCCCGGGCCGCCGAGAAGCAGAATGTGCGAACTTAAGCGCTACGCCACCGGGCCGGCCCCTAATCACTCTATTTTTAAAGGCCTTTGAGACATCAAAATAAGACAGAAAAGTTTTCGTTCTAAACAGCTTTAACAAACCCCTGAAAACAAAACAGATACGTCATGGTACACACTTTACTTTGCTTGGAATACCAACTTCAACTATGCAACCTTATAGTTTCCACACAATACTGTTCATCTTTGGAATATAACATAGTTAACGCTCTTGTTTACAATTCAGTAGAGATTAGGGTAAAAGGGAAGCCCATCTTCCTAAATATATATACTCAGAACATTAGAAATTTTAGTTACGGACTCTGTGAAATGAAAGCAAGAGACCATAAATCTTTCTTTGCTTCAGAATATAGGAGGCTCCTGTGTTATTTACACCACATTCAGAAGAGGGGCAGACCTACGTAACAACAACAAACACTCTGGCCTTCCAGCACTTTTACTTAGAATTCTCCTTCTCTTTTCTCTTTGATGCTCAAGAGTCCATGGCCATCTGAAGCCACCTCTTGTCCCTAACTTCAGTACCAATGAAGAGTAGACACGAAGGTGTCTCTGACATGAATGGGCAGAAGGAAATTATAATCCTGCCTCTTCCCACCCACACACACATCCCTCCCACCTCATCCATAGCTCTGAACTTCTGCCTAAGACAGCTTCTCTAAGCCCACATTCCACTGCATCACACAGATGCTCTTGGTCCTAACTTCAGTGGGCCTACCCACCCTTGTTACTATGATAAACTGCCCACAAAAGGAACACTAGGTTATACTTATTGAAATTTTTAAACTAAACTATAGATGAATCTTACTTTGTGTTTCTAAACATTCATTAGCCATGCTGTGGTCTTAAGAAAAAAATTAAGAATGGACCTTGAGGGTATTATGCTCAGTGAAATAAGTCAGACAAAGAAAGACAAATACTGTATCATCTCACTTAGATGTGGAATCTAAAAAACAGTCATACCATCAGAGCAGATCCATGGTTGCCAGGGCTGGGGTGGGGGGCAGGAAATGGGTGAAGGTGGTCAAAGGGTACAAACTTCCAGTTATAAGATGATGGGGATGTAATGTACAACACAGTGACTGTAGATGACAATACTGTATTGTATCTGAAAGTTTTAAGAGAATAGATTTTAAAAGTTCTCACTACACAAAAAAATTGTAACTGTGTGAGGTGATGGATGTAGTAAGGAAACTTACTGTGGTGATCACTTTGCCATATATACATATATCAAATCTTTACATTGTACTTCTTAAACTTACACAGTTATATGTCGATTATATCTCAATAAAGCTGAAAAAAAAATTAAGAGGGAAGGAGAAAGGAGCCTTCTTTAAACATGGAAGGGGTCCCAAGCACATGAGCTCCAATGTTTAAAAAAGTTGGAGAATAAGTGATCCTAGGTCACAGAGAAGAAATAATTGGAGAGAGAAGAATTAGCATAAATATTCACAAAGAAATGACTAACACATTTGTGGAGTTACAGAAAAATCAAGGACTGGCCGCACTTAAGATCTGAGAACTGGGAACTCATTTTATTACAAATTTTTGGAAACTTGATAATATCACCCTTGTTTATTTACTATTTTTATCTTGTTAGTTTCCTCCACTATTTTTAACATTCAAAAACAAAATAAAATAAAATAAAATAAAAGACTGGTTGAGTACTTTTGCCTCAGGTACTACAAGGGAAGGAAATATTTCTCAGAACGAATTCTATTCCATAGCAGGCCAGGGGAATGAGAAATCTGAACTTAAAAGGACTATGTGGTAGCAGTAGGGAGGGAAGCAGGACCCTGGGGCTTTTGGAACAGAAGGAAAAAATGAGAAGACAGCTAGCTTAAAACCAGGAAAAAGACACTCTGCCAGTTGTGTTTATGTGAATTACTTCATTCATTTTTCAATAAAAGCATGTGAGATAGGTATTATTATTATCCCCATTTTATAAGTGAGGCAACTGAGAGAGAAAGGTTAAAGAACTTGCTAAAAGTCACACAATTAAATGGTGAAACAAGTATTTGAATTTAGGCAGTGGAATTTCAGAGTCTGCTGTCTTAACCACTGTGCTATTGCCTAAAGAATCAAGCTAATACCACACAAAGAGATAAAGAAATCTTACAAAACGTGAAGACAGACATACACATGGGAATGAAAAATCTGACAATAACTAAAAAAAAACCCAAAACAATTGCTAAAGATATTGACCCAATAATTTTTTTTTGAAAATATAGCTTGAGAAGTCATAAATCTCAAGATGTTATTCCCTTTTGTCTGAAAAAAGGGAATACGCAGCAAACTTTAGTGCTTACAAAGATCAAGTGTCTCAAAAGAAAGGTTCTGCAGTCTAAAAACAAATTTGACATATTGCATTCCTTGACAGTGTTCAGAGGAATTTAAAATGCAATAGTACCTAATCTAACACTAAAAATAAAAATTCAAACTTCCTCTTCCATAAAAATGAATCATCAGTGTTGTTTTTCTGTTTTTCTTTAAAGCACCAATAGGCAAACCTTAATGAACTGACTGCTATTCATTCAGCCCCATGATATTCAAATGAACAAACGTAAGCATATGCATGTACAAACATGCATATATAATGAGCACACACATGGGCAAGCACATACACATGCATAGAGAGAGGTTACCTGCATGCACGTCAACCTCTACATGCCCAGAGACAGACGTGCTTGCCCACATGCAGACTCAAACAAACCTTCTAACCCAGGAACAGACAGAGATGTTCCCACACACAGACTCATCCCCACAGACACAGCTAGCGTTGTGACAATTTATATACACATAAAATAAGTTTTTAATATAGAAGTGTATTTATAACTATCAATAAGGCATATTTGTCAACAGAGACATGTTAACAAAACAATACCAGACTAATATTTTAAAAACACTTATTTCACAAACCCACTTGATCCCACAGATTTTAGCTATTTTACAAATGAGGAAACACTCTCCAAGCTAAAGTTATCTTTTCCAGTGTAACACAGCTAATAAATGGTAGACCCAGTTCTTTAGCCTTTAATTTGTAACCTCCTTCTATTACCTACCAGCTACTGAAAGTAATACTATGTTAATGTTCAACTGCAAATAACTACGAGTCACTACGTATTGGCTCATAATCTCAACCACTTTGCAAAGTAACTTCCTTTCTTAATGTTGGAGATATTGCAAGATGTGAAACTGAAATAAAAATGAACACAATTTTGATGAAGCAATTAACTGACTACATACTACTGATAAGTTTCTATTTTTTCAATAAACAGTTCGTATGACCTTAAAAACTGTTCCTATTGGATCCAATTTTAAGTAATGAAAAGATTATAAAACATCTTTATAATTCAATTTAATACGGATTTAGACAGAAACTTTATTGGATAAAACATAAGTATTTTTTAAAGGTTTATCAGCTAATTCCCTTGATTTCAAAGGGATAATCAAAATTCTTCAGACTGTTGTCTTTTAGGTCCAAAGAAAATATTATTGCAATTTTTTCCCCCTAGTATAGCATGATAAAAAAAATTTTTAATATTAAAAATTAACAGAATCTTAGAGTAGAAGGTATATTCTTGGTAAAACCATAAGAAAACTTTTATTTTTCTTACTTAAAAAAAAAGACCACATCGATAATATCTATTAATCACAATTTGATCAGAAGCAAGAAACATCCCTAATTATTTCACTTACTGCTCCTGATGGTTCTTTCTAAGAAAAACTATCCTATCAATGAGAGGGGAGCTTACTGGTGAGAAAAAGAAGAAACCTTCCATTTATCTTTACCAAAATCAGAAATAGTAAAACAAATAATAAAAACAATACAATAGTGTTATTTATGCTCTCTCTGGGAATGTCACCCTCTGGGATAAAGAGTAGATTTGCTTACTGCTTACCATAAAAATAGTGTATTCTCCAAACTCTGGGTTTCTCTCTCGTAATGTGATCTACCGTATGTATGTGCAGGCACCCATTTGGGCCCTCCTCATGACTCCCATGGTACCTGGGGTTCAGGTGAACTAATGAAAACCTGATATTCTTCATACTTGCTGTACTGTGAATAATAAAGTCCATTGTCTTTAAACCAGGAGTCCCATGTTTTCTGACAGCATCCATGAAATAGTAAAAGGCTAACTTTATTAGGCTGTAAGTAAGAAGAAATTAAATCCAAGACCTGAGAGGGCGTACTTCTTCTTTTTGCCTCAAATGAAGAGAGAAGTTTTAATGGAACAACTTGGAAAGACTGATGTATGTTCCCCACAGATACAGGGACATGATGGACTGATAGGCGACTCCCATTCCAGATACTGAAAGTGTTGAGCTAGGATGACAGAGATTTACTGTTGCATTAGAATCAGCCTGAAGTCCCAGGCATTAACCAGACAAAGAAATGTATGAGTTTCCCAAGAACCATTTGGGAAACTTGAGTGTGAGAGTCACCATGGAGGGTTGTTTTAGGTCCTACTTAAGAAGGCCACCTAGAAGAATGAACAGAGCTCAGCAGCTGAGAAACTGAATGTTATTTCTGAAATTCTGGAGGCTAGGGAGAGAGTAACACTTATTAACCCAGAAAAGCTAGAACTGTAGTAAGAGATGTATAGCAATCAGGGATCTCCAAAGAACTCATGAAATTACTCTACAAAAGAAAGTCAATTATAAAAATCTGTCAAACCCAGGGAATGTAAAGGCATTTTATAATAGTTACCAGTCAAGTAGAAATATTTCTATTCCCTTTACCTCTCCCCACACCCCCAAGCTCTAGCTCCAGAGGGGTCAGAAACAGTAGCTATGGAGTGAAGAAGGAGGTGAGTAAAGAACAGAAAAGAAGCCTCCAGAATCCCTTCACTCATGAAGTCACCCAGCTGTAACAGGCCTTAGCCAGGAGAAGAAGAGTAGTTATACCCATGAAAGAAGTTCAAAGCTCTGATTATTACGAGAGATTGGAAAGCATGCTCACTTAAAGGGACCACAGGAGTGCAAGAGTGATCAGATTCTAGTTTCATACCATGGACAGGAGACAAACTTCTCTCATTGAATAAGGACAAGTGAGAGTTAATATTATCCCTTAAAAGTCTCAGTTGCTTTTCCTAATATGTAATTAAGCTCTTTAAGAAGCAGAATTGTATCTATCGTTTCTTTTGAAATTCTAGATGCTTTAACACAAATATTGAGTATACAGTCTTATTTATTTGATGTTATTCCATGAACAAATGCCGTGCCACTAAAGGCTGATGATGTTTGCTAAAAAATATCTTAAAAATTTACCTTTCTTTTCTTTTACTTCTACTAAATACAGACAAGTACCATAAAAAGTGATAAGTATTAATTAAATTCTTATCACCTACTTAGCAGACTTCTTAACCTCTAGTTATGCTTTATAAATTAATTTTAAATTTTGTTAAATAAACAGGGAACCACATATCTAACTAATGGAAAAGTACACTTATTTAGTTCGTGAAATCTAAATAAGGGTTGGGTTAACAACCCTCCAGTAAACATAATAAAAGGAGGAAAAGTAATCTTTTCATAAAGGAAAATGATGTCTCACTTGGATTCATTTCCTTAACATGGACACAATCCACTGCCTCACTATATTCCAGCACCAATTACAGTTTCTGATAAGTGTATTGACAGCCTGATTGCCATTTCTTTGTAGGTAATCTGCTTTTTTCCTCTAATGCAAGCAAGTATGCATGTGTGTGTCCTTGATCTACAATTCTATTACACTATACCTAAAGGTGGGATTTTTTTCTTTGTTCTGTTATCCTACTTGAAACTGGTGCACATTTTCAATCTGAAGACACATTGCTCTCCAAAATTTTCACCATTTAAAAAATTTCTTATCCCTCATGCTTACTGTTCTTACCTTCTGGAACATCTAACTTAGTCTATTTTACAAGTTTCTTAACTTCTCTTTCATGTTTTCAATCTTTTTATCTCTTTATTTTATGTTCTGGATGATCTGCTCATCCAGGCTTTCCGTTCTCAGCTGAGACTTTTGATTCACTAATTCTCTCTTCTGCTCTCTCAATTTAATTCACCAAAGAGTTTTTTACTTTTAATTTTACCAACTTTGGTTATTTACAAGATTTGCAAATAGTCCTTTATTCTTCCACCTGTTCTTATTTACTCCTGTTCTCACGGCAAGTTAACATTTCATTCAAAATTCTTATACATTCTTATTTTTAAGTTCTCTTTTGGGATTGTGTTCTTATTCTTATTGCCTCAGATGTGAATGAGCCTACTTAATGTATCTGCTGTCTCTTACGGCAATAGATTTCCTTTTATACCCTAAAATACTTGCTTACAAGCTCACCTATTTGTGAGCACTTTCCTGCTGTGTTGTCTCATGGTTGCTCAGACTAACTCTCTGGAGTTGAGTAGCTCCACAGCAGGTCTTTAATTAGGAAGATTGGGGCTTTGGTCCCACATGGGTAGAGCTCTATTCCAGATGCCACATCCACACACAACATATGGTTACGATTTCTGTTTTTGCATAGCTGCCTCTCTGGCCAACAGGAAAATACCAAGAGTGTCAGGTGGAGTTATTTCAGGTCTAGTTTTTATGGCTTAGAAATATGCTTCCAGTTCCCTGCTTTATGCAGACAGCCCAGTTCCAATCTCCTGCCATTTGAAAGACACATCTGACTTTCCTACACTTTGTAGGAATCTACACTCTCTTAAATTGAGCTTAAAAACCTTTTTAAGCCCTGGCCAACATGACCCAGGTTTCTGTGAGCCAGACAGCATCAACATCCACTCATCACTAAGGATTTCCTTTCTTTTCGTGGTGTGCAGGGGTTTTCCTTGTCTTAAATGTAGCTAGAATATATTTACTTACTCATTTATTTGAAAATTTTTCACACTGCATTCTTATAAGCTTGGAGCAAAGTAGAGGCAGATAAATACAAGTACTTTCATTGACATTTTAATCATAAATCCTGATGCAAATTATCTGAGGGGAAGAGCATGTACGTGACTCAGGAAGAAGCCTATGAGAAGGAAGCAGGTCAAAACTTTTTTTAAAACACTGAATTTTAGTAGTGTATAACTTTAAAAACTATTACTATTTCAATAATTGTTTTGGCTTTTCATAATTTTCTCAAATTCTAATTCTATCATCTATTATAACTATTCTTATTTTCACTTTTAGTCTTCACTCATGTACTCACCATTATTCTAGCCTCAGTTATATATCATATAGAATTTAATATCTTCATGATATACCATGGAAAACCCACCAGTCTTTTATATTTATTCCTTTTTTCAACTTTACTGAAATATAATTTACATTCCCTTAACTTTATCCATTGTAAGAGTAAAATTCTGTAAGTTTTAATCACTTTGTAGAGATGTACAACAATAATCACAATGCAGTTGTAGAACTTTTTCATCAAATCCCCAAAGTTGCTTTGAATCTATTTATAACCAATCACCACTCTCAGCCACATGCAACCTCTAGTGGGTTTTCCTCCCCTGTATAAATTTGCCTTTTCTGGCATTTCAATATAAATGCAACCATATAATATGTAATCTTATACACCTGGCTTCTTTCACTTAGCAGGGATTCGCAAGCAATAATCTGCAGACCAAATCTAGCCTGCTACACGTTCTTGTAAATAAAATTTATTGGAACATAATCATGCCCACTCCACATTGTCTATGGCTGTTATCACACTACAACAGTAGAGTTGAGTAGCTGCAACAGAGATTATATGGCCCACAAACCCTAAAATATTATTGGCCTTTTACAGAAAAAAACTGCTGACTTTTGACTTAGTAAAATGTTTCTGAGGCTCATTTATATTGTAGCATGTATCAGAATCCAGTATATTGCTCCTTCTCATTGCTGAATAGTATGTCATTGCATGAGCACACCACATTTTGTTTATCCATTTATCAATCGATGGATATTTGGATATTTTCTGGTTTTCAGTTATTATAAATAACTCTCCTAAAAATATTTTTGTAAATGTTTCAATGTAGATATGTGTTTTCATTTTCCTCACAGATTACTAGGAATGGAATTGCTGGGTTATATGCTAAGTTTCTAACTAACTTTTAAAGAAACCAACAACTGTTTTCCAAAGTAGCTGGACCATTTTACATTCCCAACAACTTAGGGTTCCAGAGTCTCTTCATCCCTGCCAACCCTCAGCATTGTCTGCCTTTTAAATCACAGTCATGGTAGTGGGTGTGTAGTTGCATCTCGTGGTTTAAATTTGCATTTGCCTAATGACTAATGATGTTGAACACCTTTTCATGTGGTCATCTGCCATCCATACAATCTTTGGTGAAATACTTCTATTCAATTGTCTTTTCATTCTCTTAGTGGTGTCTTTTGAAGTATAAATGTTCATTTTAATGAAGTGCAATTTATTATTTTTTTTCTTTTATGGCCTTACTCTTGCTGTTGAATCTAAGAATGCCTTGTCTAATCCAAGGTCTTCTAGAAGTTTTATAATTTTAAAGCTTAATATTTAGACTATGATCATTTTGAGTTAATTTTTCTCTCTGGTGAGAGGCAAGGACTTGAGTTTTTTCTTACATATGCATATACAATTATCCCAGCACCAATTGTTAGAAACACTGTCCTTTTCAATTGAATTGTGTTGCCAACTGTTGAAAATCAACTGACCATAAATATAAGGGTTTATTTTGGGATTCACAACTTTGATCCATTTATCTATGTCTTCCTTTATGCTAATAACTTGGCCAACTTCATTAATTTAAATTTAGAAAAGCCTTAAAATTGTGTAACATAAGTCCTCCAAAGTCTTTCCTTGTTATCAAAATTATTTTGGTCACTCTAGGTCCTTTGCATTTCCACATAAATTTTAGGATTAGCTCATCAATTTCTACCCAAAACGAAAACCCTGAGATTTTAACAGGGACTACACTGAATCAATCTGTGGAGACTTACCATCTTAATAATACTGAGTCTGCTAATCCATGAACAAAGTAAATCTTTCCATTTATTTAAGTCTTTAATTTTGTCCAGCAATGTTATGTTTTCAGCATAGAGATCTTGTACTGCTTTTGTTAAATTTATTCCTAAATATTTAATCTTTGCAACCATAACAAATTGTCTCTTCTTTTTGGATTGTTCATATCTAGTATCTAGACTTAGAATTGATTTCTGTATGTTGATCTTGTATCTCGCAACCTTGCTGAACTTGTTTATTAGTTCTAGTAATATATTTATATATTCCCTAGGAGTTTCTACATATAGGATCACATTATCTGTGAATAAGGGCAGTTTTACCACTTCCTTTACAATCTCAACGTCTTTTATTTTTCTTGACTGATTGCACTGACTAGAACCTCTGTGCAGTACTGAATAGAAGTGGTGACAAGGTGACAGTGGATATCACTGCCTTGTTCCTGATCTCAGGAGGAAAGCATTCTGGCTTTCACTATTGAATATGATGTAATCTGTAGATTTTTTATAAATGCCCTTTTATCAGGCAGAGAAAAGTTCTCGTTATTGCTGGTTTGTTGAGAGATTTTTATTATGAATGGGTGTTGGAGTTTGGCAAACACTTTCTTTGACTCTATTGAGATGATTATGTGGTTTTTGTTCTTTATTTTATTAATATAGTGTATTACATTAATCGAATTTCTGATCTTAAACCAATTTTGCATTCCTGGTACAAATCCCACCTGATCATGGTATATAATCCTTTTTATATGCTGCTGGATTTGGTTTGCTAATATTTTGTTAAGGATTTTTGCATCTACAGTCAAAAGGGATATTGATCTGCCATTTTATTTTATGTGAGATGTCTTTGCCTGGTTTGAAATCAGATAACTTGGGCCTGATAAAATAAATTGGGAAATGTTCCCTCCTATTCTATTTTCTGAAACAGTTTCTGAAGGATTAACATGATTTCTTCTTTGAATATTTGATCAAATTCACTAAATCTGATCCTGGGATTTTCTTTGAGGGAAGATTTTTAATTCTTCAATTTCTTGATTTGTTACAAGCCTATTCATATTTTCTATTTGTTAAGTCAGTTTTGGTAATTTATCTCTCTCTAGTAATTTGTGTCTTCCTAGGAATTCATCCATTTCATCTTTGTTTCTAAATTGATGACATAAAGTTGATCATAATATTCCTTTATAATACTTTTAAGTTCTATAAGGTTGCTAGTAACGTCATCCCTTTCACTGCTGATTTTGGTAATCTGTGTCTTCTTTTTTTCTTGGTCAGTCTAACTAAAAGTTTGTCAACCTTGTTGATCTTTTCAAAGAACCTACTTTTAGTTTCATTGATTTTTCTCTAATATTTTTTGTTTTATATTGTTTATATAGCATCTCCTTCCTCTGTTTGCTTTTGGTCTGTTTTGTTCTTTTTCTTGTTCTTGAACCTAGGTGGGAGCTGATATAAGACAGTACTGATGTGAGACCTCTCTCTTTCTCTTATATAAGCATTTAAAGGTATAAATGTTCCTTGAAGCACTGCTTTAGCTGCATACTTAAATTCTAAGTCATTTTTTGTTTTCATTCATTTAAATATTTTAAAATTTCCCCTGTGTTATTAGAAAAGAGTTGTTTAATTGACAAATATTTTGGTTTTTCTAAGATTTTTTTCTGTTACATGATTTAAATCTTTTGTAATCTATCGAGACTTATTTTATGGCCAAGCATATGATCTAACCTAGAGAACGTTTCACACATTTGAAAAGAATGTGTCTTCTGCAGTCACTGGGTAGAGTTTTCTTGACCTGTATGTCACTTAAGCCAAGTTGATTGATAATGTTGTTGAAATCTTCATTCTCCTTGCTGATTTTCTGTCTAGTTAGTTGTTCTATCAAGCATTGAGAATGGGGTGTTGAAATCTCCAATAATGATTGAAGAAACTGTATTTCTCCTTTCATAGTTTTGCTTCAAGCATTTTGGGACTAACAATGTATACACAATTTATGATTGTTATATCTTCCTAATGTATTGACATTTTTATTATTATGAAATATCTCTATTTGCCTTTGGTAATACTTCTTGTCTTAAAGTCTATTTTGTCTGATAAGCTTTCTTATTCTTACTGTTTTCATTGTGTATCTTTTCCCATCTTTTTACTTTCAAAGACTTTGTGTCTTTGAATCTAAGATGTATTTCTCATAGACAGGATATAGCTGAGTGCTATTTTTTTATCCAGTTTGACAATCTCTGAATTTTGAGTAGAATCTTCAGTCCTTTCACATTTAATGTAATTATTTATACGTCTGGATTTACTTCTGCCATTTTGCTATTCATTTTCTATTTGTGTCACATCTTTTTTTATTCCTATGTTCCTTCTTTACCGCTTTCTTTGGTGATAAATAGTTTTTAGTATACCCTTTTAATCCTTCTCTGATATTTTTTACTTTCTCTTTTTTTAGAGTTATTTTATTAGCAACTGCTCTAGGGATTATAATATGTACCTTATCATAATACTTCAAAATAATACTTAATTCTAGTAAAACAGAAACTATACTCCAATATACGTCCTTTCCTTGCCCCTTTTGTGTTATTATTGTCATAGGTATTTCATGTATATATCTTATAAACCCAACATAACAGCATTTTAATTATTGTTTTATATGATCTCATGTGTTTTACATAAGTGGAAAAATGAGAAAAATGTATCCATAGACTCTTTTATATTTACCATTCCCAATATGCTTCAATTCTTCCTATGAATTTAAATTAACATCTGGAGTCATTTCCTTTCAGCCTAAAAGATTTCCTTTAGTATTTCTTACAAGACAGTCTAGTAGGAGGAAATTCTTTCAATCTTTGTTTATTTGGGAATACTATATCTCACCTTTATTTTGAAAGACTAGTTTTTCTGGATATAGAATACTTGGTTGACAGGTTTTTTCTTTTGGCACTTTGAATATGTCAAGCTTAATGGTCTCCATGGTTTCTGACAAAAAGTGTACCATTAAAGGTATTATTGGTCCACTATGTGTAACAAAGTCAGCCCTGGTGGTCTAGGGGTTAAGATTTGGTACTCTCATTGCAGCAGCCCAGGGTTGTTTCCTGGTCAGGGAATGACATCACTCATCTGTCAATTGTCATACTGTGGCAGCTACATGTTGCTATGATGCTGAAAAGCTATGCCATGTGTATTTCAAATACCAGCAGGGTCATCCGTGGTGGACAGATTTCAGTGGAGCTTTCAGACTAAGACAGACTAGGAAGAATGACCTGGCCACCCACTTCCAAAAAATTGGCCATGAAAGCCTTATGAATAGCAGCAGAGCACTGTCTGATATAGCGCTGGAAAGCGAGAGGATGGTGCAGAAAGACCGGGCAGGGTTCCACTCTGCTGTACGCAGGGCCACTAGGAGTCAGAATCAACTTGATGGCACTAACAGGTGTAATAGGTCATTTTCTTCTTCCAGCTCTCAATATTTCCTTTTCCTTTAGCTTTCAACCATTTAACTATGATGTGTCTATTGTGGCTCTCTGTTTTTCTACTTGTGGTTTATTGAACTTCTTGAGTCTATAAGATTGTTTCTCATCAAATCTGGAAAGTTTTCTGCCATTATTTCTTCAAATATTTTTTGATTCTTCTCTACTCTCCTGGGTCTCCCATTATGTGTATGTGTATGTATTTCATGTTTCTCTACAGGCCTCTAAGGCTCTTTTGACTTTCCTTCAATCTTTTTCTCTCTGTCCTTCAGGCTGTATAAATTCTATTGATCTATATTCAAATTCAATGATTCTTCTGCCATCTTAAATCTGTTATCAAGCCCATCTAGTGAATTTTTAACTTTAGTTATTACACTTTTTAATTCTTGAGTTTTTGTTTGTATATTTTTTATAATAACTATCTCTGTGGAAATTCTTTATTCATTAAGTCACTGTCATCCTACTTCCCTTTAATGCTTTAAACATGATTTCCTTTAGTCCTTTGGAAATACTTATAATAGCTGCTTTTATGTTTTTGTCTGCTAAAACCAATAGAAATACTTAGATACAATATCTACTGATTGTTTTTTTTCTTAAGTATGAGTCACACTTTCTTGTTTCCTTGCATATCTCTAAATTTTTTGTTGAATGTTGGACATTTTAGATAATATATTGCAGCAATTCTACAACCCTGTTACTTTCCCCAAGGGTTATTGTTTGTGTTTTAGTAACTTAATGGTCTAAAAGTCTGTTTCCTCTGCAATGTGTGGCCACTGATGTCTATATTCCCTAATTTTTTCCCCTCATTTTTCTTTTTAAGGCTGGCTTTTTAAGACCTTTTTAAGCTGGTCTCCAGTGTTCACCTTAGCGTTCAGTCAAAGACTGATCAGAGATTTTATTTAAACATCTCAATCTAGTAAGGCTTCCACTCCCAGGATGGGATTTGTGTGTGGAACGAGAAGTGCATTTAAAGTTTGGGTCTTTAACAAGTTGGCCCTAGATTATTCTATTTTATTTTATTTTTATTTAGAGATTGGTACCTGAGCTAACATCTGTTGCCAATCTTTTTTTCCTTTCTTCCTCCTCCTTCTTCTTCTCCAAAGGCACCTGGTACATAGTTGTATATTCTAGGTGTGAGTGCCTCTTGTTGTACTATGTGGGACACTGCTTCAACGTGGCCTGATGAGCAGTGCCACATCTGCACCCAGGATCTGAGCTGGTGAAACCCTGGGCCACCAAAGCAGAGCATGCGAACTTAACCACTCGGCCATGGGACTGGCCCCTGGCCTGTGGCCCAGATTTTAGCACCACTAGGTCTGCTTGAATCTCCTCTCTACATAATCTTAGGCTCCACAGGCCAGTGATACCTGGGTGGCCTAGGCCTACTTTATTTTCTACTGGGCATGTCCACAGCATCCAGTCAACCTGGGCTATGTGGTGAACTTATCAATCCCCCGTGACTTGTCTTATCTTCTAGAACTCTCTATAAAATTCTGCTACTCCATGAGTCTATTTCTTGCCACAAATTGGACCACAGCCTCAGACTAGCAGAGCTGTTGACCCTCCCTATTCATTTGCAACTAAGATCACTATAGGCACTAATTTGTTATTGTGCTTTGATTTACTGTGCTTTTCAGATGTTGCATTTTTTACAAAACGAAGGTTTGTGGCAACCCTGCATTGAGCAAGTCTATTGGTGCCATTTTTCCAACAGCATTTGCTCACTTTGTGTCTGTGTCACATTTTGGTAATTCTTGTGATTTCAAATTTTTTCATTATTATTATATTTGTTATGGTGATCTCTGATCAGTGATCTTTGATATTACTATTGTAATTGTTTTGGGGGTGCCACAACTATGTTCATATAAGACAGTGAACTTAATTGATAAATGTTGTATGTAGTCTGACTGCTCCACTGATCAGCTATTCCCCCATCTCTCTCCCTCTCCTTGAACGCACTATTTCCTGAGATACAACAATATTGAAATTAGGCCAATTAATAACCCTACAGTGGCCTCTAAGTGTTCAAGGCAAAAGAAGAGTCTTATGTCTCTCACTTTATAGCAAAAGCTAGAAACGATTAAGCTTAGTGAGAAAGGTGCGTTAAAAGCTGAGATAGGCCAAAAGCTAGGCTGTGGTGTCAAACAGTTAGCCAAGTTGTGAAAGCAAAGAAAAAGTGCTTAAAGGAAATTAAAAGTGCTTCTCCAGTGAACACACAAATGATAAGAAAGCAAAACAGCCTTACTGCTGATAGGAAGAAAGTTTTGGTGGTTAGGACAGAAGATCAAACCAGCCACAATACTCCCTTAAGCCAAAGCTCAATCCAGAGCAAGGCCCTAACTCTCTTCAATTCTATGAAGGCTGAGAGAGGTGAGGAAGCTGCAGGAGAAAAGTCTGAAGCTAGCAGAGGTTAGTTCATGAGGTTTAAGGAAAGAAGCCATGTCCATAACATAAAAGTGCAAGGTGAAGAAGCAAGGGCTGATGTAGAAGCTGCAGCAACTTATCCAGAAGATCCAGCTAAGACAATTAATGCAGGTGGCTACACTAAACAACAGACTTTCAATGCAGATGAAACAGCCTTCTATTAGAAAATGCCAACTAGGACTTTCATAGCTAGAGAAGAGAAGTCAATGCCTGGCTTAAAGGCTTTTTGACTCTTCTGTTAGGGGCTAGCAGCTGGTGATTTTAAAGTGAAGCCAATGTTCATTTACCATTCTGAAAATCCTAGAGCCCTTAAGAACTATGTTAAGTCTTCTGTGCTCTATAAATGGAACAACAAAGCCTAGACAACAGCACATCTGTTTACAACATGATTTACTGAATATTTTAAGCCCACTCTTGACCTACTGCTCAAAAAAGTATTCTTTTCAAAATATTACTGCTCTGATGGAGATGTACAACAAGATTAATGTTGTTTTCATGCCTGCTAACACAACATCCATTCTGCAGCTCATGGATCAAGGAGTAATTTCAACTTTCAAGTCTTATTATTTAAGAAAAACATTTTGTAAGGCTATCGCTGCCATAGATAGTGATTCCTCTGACGGATCTGGGTAAAGTAAATTTAAAACCTTCTGGAAAGGATTCACTATTCTTAGATGCCATTTGTGATTCATGGGAAGAGGTCAAAATATCAATGTTAACAGGAGTTTGGAAGAAGTTGATTCCAACCTTGATGGATGACTTTGAGGGGTTCAAGACTTCAGTGCAGGAAGTAACTGCAGATGCAATGGAAATAGCAAGAGAACTAGAATTAGAAGTAGAGCCTGAAGGTGTGACTGAATTGCTGCAGTCTCATGAAAAAACTTTAATGGACGAGAAGTTGCTTGTTATGGATGAACAAAGATAATAGTTTCTTGAGGTGGAATCTACTCCTGATGAAGATGCTGTGAAGAGTGTTGAAATGACAACAAAGAATTTAGAATATTGCATAAACTTAGTTGATAAAACAGTGGCAGGGTTTGAGAGGATTGACTCCAACCTTAAAATTAGTTCTACCATGGGTAAAATGCTATCAAACAGCCTTGCATGCTGCATAGAATTAGTTTATGAAAGGAAGAGTCAATCGATGCAGCAAATTTCACTGTTTTCTTATTTTAAGAAATTGCCACAGCCACGCCAACCTTTAGCAACCACCACCTGACCAGTCAGCAGTCAGATTACAACTCACTGAAGGTTCAGATGATGGTGAGAATTTTTTAGCAATAAAGTATGTTTTAATTAAGGTATGTACATTGTGCTTTTATACATAACGCTATTGCACACTTAAGAGACTACAGTATAACATAAAAGTAACTTTTTTTTTTCTTGAGGAAGATTAGCCTTGAGCTAACTATTGCCAATCCTCCTCTTTTTGCTGAGGAAGACTGGCCCTGAGCTAACATCCATGCTCAACTCCCTTTACTTTATACGTGGGATGCCTACCACAGCATGGCTTTTGCCAAGTGGTGCCATGTCTGCACCCAGGATCCAAGCTGGCGAACCCTGGGCCGCCGAGAAGCAAACATGTGAACTTAACCGCTGCGCCACCAGGCTGGCCCCTAAAAATAACTTTTTTTTGATTGGCACCTGGGCTACCAACTGTTGCCAATCTTCCTTTTTTTTTTTTTTTTTTAAGGATTGGCACCTGGGCTAACAACTGTTGCCAAACTTTTTTTTTTCCTGCTTTATCTCCCAAAACCCCCCCTGTACACAGTTGTATATCTTAGTTGCAGGTCCTTCTAGTTGTGGGATGTGGGACACCGCCTCAACATGGCCTGACGAGTGGTGCCATGTCCGTCCCCAGGATCCGAACCCTGGGCCGCTACAGCGGAGTGCGCGAACTTAACCACTCGGCCACGGAGCCGGCCCCTAAAAGTAACTTTTATATGTACTGGGAAACCAAAAAAATCCACGTAACTAGCTTTATCATGATATTTGCTTCAATGCGGTGGTCTGGAACCAAACCCGCAATGTCTCCGAGGTATGCCTGTATTTTAATCTACACTACTTCCTATCAAGTGTTCTCTCTCCCGCAGGGGCAGCAAAGCTTTTGATTTCCAAGGCCTGCCCCATCCTGGCTGAAATGCCACACCAACAAAGCTGGGGATGAGGAAGAGGGGAAGAGGAGTAGCACCAGATAAGAATACTACAAACTTGCGTTATCCTTACCCTGAGTTCGGTTCAGTACATTTCCTGAAGAAACCTTCCCAATTTGTTTGGTTGATTTCCAAAGCACTGAGCTAGCTGTTTTGATAGTTTTGTCTAGCTTTAAGGTTGCTTTGTGGGGAGAGCAATCAAATTTTGTACTCAGTCATGTCAGCTATTCCATTTTTAATAGTGTCTACCAGGTGTTGCTGTAGTCCAAAGTTCAACTATACCAAATCTTGGCTATAACTTTGAGATTATACTTACCCAAGAGATAAAACTGCAAGTTCATTTCGTTATTCATCTTCTATGCATAGATATGTTGCCATTTTAGACTAGATATATTAGACTCAGCTTCCCTTTTTTTTGTTGTTTATTGGGAAAAACTGATCTTATACATATGCATTTGTGTGTAGGATAGACAGGCATTGAAGATTTCTCTATACCAGTAATACAAAGAACCTACTAAAAACGTAATACAGTCACAGGCAAAATCATGCTAACAGACTATATATATTCAGCCCAGATACCACAATATATGAGAGATATTGATAACTCATAGCATACGAAAATGATACTAAAAAGTATGGAAACTATGGAATATAAAAAACATTTAAGAGAAATGTCAACGTTTACCCTGGAGAAAAATGACATATTGCTAGCCTTTCAAATATTTAAAGTAGACTTACTCAATACTGATATAGAGGACAGAGTCAAAACTAAGGGGGACAATTTTGAGTTCAATATACAAAATTAACTATTTAACAACTTAAGCTAAAACAACTGAACTGGTTTGGTTCTCTTGCAAAGTGATGAGCTTCTCTCATTGAGAATGATCATAATAGACCAGATGACCATCTTTTTAAGGAGTTTGTACACAGGAGATAGACTAGATGATCTTTCAACACTGTTTCTCTAATTTTACAAAAACAAATAAGTAAGAATTTAACGGATAAAAGATAACACTATCAGGAAAAATAATCCAAGATATACATAAAGATTATCATAATTTGGGTTATTCATAATAAATAAGGCAATGGGTCATAAAAACTATTTCAAAGAGACATGGAGTTCACTGTACTATTGGGTTACAAATGGCAACAATATCCTGGATAATCCTAAGAACACCATTAGAAGCAGAAAACACTATCTTAACCATTGCACAAAGCTATAATCTATAGCTCTGGTTGCTGTAACTCAAAGACAAGAAAGCTGAAGTGGGAACAAAAGATAACTCAAATGAACATATAGAGATTATCACATAAAATCAGACTTCATTTTGGAAAGGCAAAAGTTGATGGGTGCATAAAAAATATTTATAAAGGACATGAAGGGCACAAATAAGGTAAACTCAGACTTATTCACCAAAACACAGAAGGCAACCCTTAAACTCTGAAAGAGGAAAGGTTAGGATGAATAAAGGAAGTACCGTTATATTCAGGAAACAGTAAGCTAATTTGCTCGGACCAAAACGGGTTATAGACTGAAAAATTCTGAAAAACAGAAATAACTTACCTCTTTTAGTTGATCAGCACTCCCCCATGATGCAGAACGCTGATGTGACCTCTTTTCTGCTCCCTCTTCAGCCCAACAGCTAGGTGTCTTTAAAAAAAATAAATAAAATAAAAAATAAGGAATTTTGTCCCTAATCTCACAGTAACTCAGACATATTTCAAATCTTAGCACATACCAGTTAAGGGGCTATACAAATACCAAGATCCCTTAAACACTAAGATTTTCATGACTCTGTGAAGTGTTTAAAACATTCTTTCATATTCTGAATTAGACATTATCAGTCTAAGATGTCTAAGTAGTGTTACTCAAAATACGGTTTTTCACATCAACATGAATAACTTAAAGTTATCGAATTCAAAGAGAACTGTGACGATACGGACATTGGTGCTTTCAAAAAAAAGAGCCAAACTAAATATGAAATAGTATTTCTACTAAATAAAATAGACATTAGTAAGATTAACAGAACTAGCTTAGAAGCAGTGGTATTAGATGACCTATATGTCAAATATCTGGCTAGACAGAGGACTGATTGTGTTAGTCTTCCTATAATCAGGAAAGACAGTGTTAGCAATAGTATCATTTTTTCCCCCTGAAGAAGATTAGCCCTGAGCTAACATCTTTGCCAATCTTCCTTTACTTTGTATGTGGGTCGCCACCAACTCATGGCTGACGAGTGGTGTAGGTCCATGCCCGGGATCTGAACCTGCAAACTCAGACCACAGAAGCAGAGAGTGCTGAACTTAACCACTACGCCATGAGGCCAGCCCCAATAGTATCATTTTTTGAAAAACATCAAGCATTTTTATAAAAAAATATAAAATTGTTATAAAAGTGAAAAAGATTAAGCTAAATAAAGTGACTCTAATCTGAAGTAATGCATGTTAAAAAACAACTAGCTTAAGTTGAACTATGTCAGAAAACAGAATTGTTTTTATTTAAAATCTCATTTTTAATTATTTAACCAGTAATAGACACTACAACCAAATGTAACATAGAACACTAAGTCCCAAATGGTAAGACCATTTAGTAGTTGTATTAAAAATCAATGTTAAAATGTCATCCTTAATATACGAACAGACTCTTAGTATGATGCAAATTTGGGAAAGCAAAAACCATTATTTAAAGACAAAGGGTAATGATTATCACAATAAACAGATATGGCTTTAAAAAATTATTTTTTATCACATACTGAAAAAAATCATTGCTTATGTTGAGGCTGCTCATGTACTCTACATAATATATGACTTATGAAGAAGTCACCGGTTCTACTTCACACAATTCAAAATGCTGTGGACAACTTTTAAAATAATTACCACCTCTTAAAATGAATAAATAAAATGAAACCAGTTAAAAATACAAATAAACTGCTTAAACAGTTCAAAAACTAAAGTGAAGCTGTTTGGTCATATTGAGAGAGTAAAATATTTTATTTGACTGATAAGTGCAGGGATAAGAGCTATCAATATATTAAATAAACTACTTGCAAAGAACTATTTAGTTATTAAAATTTCCTAAGTTCAGTTGTAGATAAGACAAACTACTCTAAAAATAATTTAGCCCCCAGTCATATCTTAAATAATCAACTTATTCTAAAAATTATGCAATTATGAGTTTATTTTAGTCAAACTTTTATTTTTAGAATTCATATGCCTTAATACTTTGACCTTTCTACCAAGCATAAGCATTACTCTTCTTAAAAATCAAACGATTAAGGATCACAATGTTTAAAACTCAAAAGCACATTCACAGAAAATGAGTCAAATTTTTGGCATGTTCCCTAATTATTTAACAGTAACATTTATAACACTAATTACTTTCATTCTGCACAGCTCTAACTTTTTCAAAGAATATTTACATAAACTGTATCTCCAACTTAAGAGATAAATCAACAGCTCCAATAATTTGGTGACTATACAACATGCCACTGGCAAATGGAACTAAGTCTGACAAGTCTCTTATCTCACAGAATATTTTCTTTCTTCATATTATCATTCTTTTCTTAAAACTGAATGTGAAAACCTATTTACTTCAGAATGTAGTATTAGCTATACAAAAGACATAAAAACCAACTATAAAATAATATTGATGTGCCCAAAATCTATGTAGTTTCTTTATGTATGCAGTTTCTTTAAAAGTGCAAAACCACTGCAAGAGTACTGTCAATCATGTGGCTACAGTTACATGCACATAAACTGTTTAAGTATCTTCATCCTAGTCTCAACTTTCTAACAAATATTCTCCAAAGAGTAATTTCATTTTAATCACATTGATTTAAAATAAGTAGTATGAAAAATGCACTAGTCTACAAATACATTCTATAGACTAGGCTGTCCAACACAACAGTTACTAGCCACATGCAATAATTGAAAATTAAATTCATGAAATTTAAATAAAACTAAAAATTCAGTTCCTTAGTTGCACTAGTACATTTCGAATGCTCAATAATCACATGTGGCTGGTGGCTACCGCCTACCATAGAGGACAGCACAGAAATGGAACGTTTGCATCATTGCAGAAAGTTCTGAGAGTAGTTTTACATATTTAATCACTGATTTTTAACAAGTCATTTTAGTCAAAGCAAAACCAAAAGATGGGGCTACTTGGCTTATGAAATCTATTTAAAGCTTATGCCTGTGAAGTCATAGAAGATGAACTAATTTGTACCCAATTTGTTAAATCTGAATATTTGAGAGATGTTTTACCATTTAAATTAGGAAAACAACAATACAAAATAGCAAAAGGTCTTTCATATCAGCAAACAGTTCCTTCCAACTAGGCTGTTATTCTGTCCATTAATCTAGAGAAGAATTTTATGAACTGTGCTATTTATAACATTGGTCCTGGATGTTAGTAAGAATTTATGACAAAAGGGTTCCATGGTCAAGAAAACGTGGGAAATATTGTCTATCTTCCTCTATTCAACGTACAAGGTAATTAGCATTTTAAAAACTGAAGCATACACACACACTTTAAAAAAAATCTGCTTTACTTTCTTTCTCTTACTTATATGATGTCAGAATTTATTTTACATGTATGCTTATTAACATCCTCCACAGACACCCTGGAAAGAAATACAATCCTCAATAATCTGTATTGAATATAACAGCTTGCTCTTCAGCCACCTTACTTTAGAGAGGATTCTTCCTTTCTAGCTGCTTCCACTTAGATGACCAGTGAAGAGAAAATGAACCTTTCACATACTTGAGCAATGCAGAACCAAAGCCTCTCTCTAAGACTGTTTGTTGACAAAAAGGCTTAAAAAATCTGTTAAGACTAAAGAAATAAAAATGAGTAAGACATAGATTCTGCACTCAATGTGCCATGCTGACCATGTATCCATTCAATTTTCTTGGGGGCTAATATCTATTAACAAGTATAATACCAATTTGCATATAATTACATTTTTGGAAATTAACATAAGCTAATATAAATATTGTTTGGAGTCATGTAGAAAGGAGAGAGGGAGAAACTTTTCTTTACTAAGGAACATTAAACAGTAGTCCCTAACAAGGACTAACAAGCCTGAGTACTTAAGTAAAATGTATAAAATCCATGTCTCTTTAAGCTTCAGTGTGATCAATGCATAACTGAATGAAAGTCTGTGAAGTAATAGTTTTGATTTTCCAGATTATTAACCAGGGAACTTATTCGGAAGAGTTAAGAAGCTATATTTCTGTTTCCAGATCTCAAGGTGAGGGGGAGGGAGGGCGTTGGTGGTAAATCTCTGGATTACAACTTTTGAAAACAGGAAATACCACAGAAATCAACTACTGCCTCCTCTGTGCTAGACATGACAAAATGAAATAATCTGCCTTACTCTGTAAGAAATGCTAATTCAAGAAAAAGCAATCATAAATGTGCCAACAACTTTAAGAATATTCATAGAAATATTATTTCTAAGAATTCACCTGAGAGGTACACCAAAGGAAGCACTGGAAATAACTTAAATGTCATTGTTACCAATAGGGAAATGAAAAATTGTGGCACATTCTCATAATAATAAAAAAAAAACCACAGCACATGGACCACAATCCCACTTTAGTAAGCAAATACACACAAAGAGAAAAAGACTATAAAGAGAGATTTCAAAATATAAATAGTGGTGGGAATTCCAGATAATTCTTTAGTAAATAATTTTTTTTTCCTGTGAAAGAGTCACTCTAAGCTAACACCTATTGTCAACCTTCCTCTTTTTTTTTTCCTCCCAAAAGCCCAAGTACATAGCTGTATATTCTAGTTGTAGGTCCTCCTAGTTCTGTGTGAGCCACCGCCACAGCATGGGTACTGACAGACAAGTCATGTGGTTCTGCGCCCAGGAACTTAACCCGGGCCACCAAAGCAGGGAACCGAACTTTAACCAGGAGGCCATCAGGACTGGCTCATCATCATATTTTATAATAAGAAAAAAATCAGGAAATAAAAGACTTAAAATCATGTCTAGGATATTTAATGGCAGGGGAAAATGCTGTAACTTATTAAATTAAAAAGATTACAAAACACTACCTATAGTATTATCTGAATTCTATTTTTAAAATGGCTTTTAAATTTTTATTTATTTCTTTAAGTGTAAATAATCAAAATATAAAAGGATATATATCAAAATGTTAAAAATGGCTGTGTCTGGCTATTAGGAATATAAGCAACTAATTTTGTGATTTTTGGTATTTTCCCAAATCTTCTACAATGACTACTGTTTTCAAAATTAGAGATAGGATTTTTTTTAATAAGTAAGGTAGCTATGCCAGAGAAGTGGTAAGTGTGGATATACATCTACTCTGAGAAAGCCCAATACAGAGGCACAAAAATTATAACTTTAGATGAAAATGTCAAATCTATTTTGGAAGACAAGTTACATGTAAATTAGGATGTTAGTACACATCACATAAAATACTTTTCACTAGACAGGTTTTCTTTTGACTGAGAGGTTCTCTCACCACTACAAGTACCTATATGTAGATTATCAACTACTGGCTATGGGAATGGAATTAGAGACTTTAGAAAAGCCAAAACATTTAAGTGTTTAGAGTAAGTGAAAACTGAAGGTCACTGGAATGTGAAACACTCAGAAATATTAGTGGAAAGTTATTGATGAGAACACTGAAAGAAATTATAATTTAGTTTGGATACACCTTTCATGGTACACTTTAATTACACAAAGAAAAAATATCTATAAAAATGTTTCTGAAAAGGTTACACATAGAGCTACCATGGGATCCAGCAATTCCTAGAGAAACGGAAACATATGTCCACACAAAAACTTGTATACAAACGTTCACAGCAGTTCATCAACTTATGAGTGTATAAATTGTAGTATATCCATACCCTGGAATATTATTTGGCTATAAAAAGAAATGAAGTAATGATACATACTATAACATGGATGAACCTTAAAAATACTATACTAAGTGAAAGAAGTCAGATACAAAAGGCCACAGATTGTGTGAGTCATTTATATGAAATGTTCAGAACATGTAAATCTATAGAGGCAGAAAGTAGGTCAGTGGGTGCCTACAGCTGAGGGAAAGAGGATGGGGTAAATAGTGAGTGACTGCTAATGGGTACAGTAATTTCTTTTTAGAGTGATGAAAATGTTCTAAATTTTATTATGGCAATGATTGCACAACTCTGAATATATTAAGAACCACTTG